>NW_015115628.1:38809-51878 GCF_001443285.1 Poecilia latipinna
ATGCGACATATGCTGTTCTGTTGAAGTATAAATGGAAAAAAAACTACATTAAACATTATGAGTGAAAATATGAGTGTGAAAGTTTGATTTGCTGTTATTCAAACAAAGAAGCTCTAATTCATACCAAACTCTGAAGAATGACTTATGCTGATGTATTTAGTTGGGATTGGCAAAGGATTGTGGAAAATACAGATTTTTGTGCTGAAGTCAAACTTTTCAAAAAACAGAGTGAGGCATATTAAGATAGGTCCATACACATAGTGGATGAAATGTTCAAAACAATTCAGAGAAAGCATTTGGGTCAACATGTGATTTAAAGAAAAAAAAAAAATTAAAGTTTGGAGGTCAGATGAATAATTTTTCATGTTTTTTTTATTTTTTAATAACTCCCCCACAATTCGAGCAACCATGACCATATTCAGCATACAGCTCAGGCCAAGGGCGTGGAAGTAGGTGCAAAGTTTGGCGAAAATCTGATCAGTGGTTTTTGAGTAACAAATTTCGCCATTTTGCAGTGCCACTTAGTGGTGAACGTTGACAAAAAATAGCTAGACATGATCAATATTGTGTTTGTAGTTAGTTGTACAAAGGAAATTGTAAAACTTTTTAGGGTTTTATGGGCAATTAAAATTTGCAACTATGTACGTAGCTATGTTTTGTTATAAATGTTATAAATGTAGTAATTGGGCAAAAAATCCAAAAAGTTTGATAACTTTTTTCTTTCTTCCTTAGCATATATTGTGCTAGGTTTGATTTGGCTCAGAGTTGATCCTAGGGGGCAAGATTGGTTTTGGCTAATGCAATGTTCATGGCTCTCTGATGAGAAATAATCCAGACCAAAAACTTTTGCACAGTGACTCGTCTGTTGGAGGTTTTTCTAGGGAACCTTGCCCATATCAGTGTTGTTAATGGGATGCGCCGTTTTCGAGTTATAAGCATAAACACGTGTTTTCTGCCATACTGCCACCTACAGGTGCACATGCCTGAATATGTGCATCTCGGTAGCGGTGTGGGTCCTGAAGCCGAATACTTACTAAAAGTTGCAACAAGTTTGGGGGGGTAGACTGCAGTATGAGTTTCAGCTGAGAAACATAATATTAAGCATCATGGAAAAACACAGCAAAAACAACAGGGTTCCCTGCTCCGCTGGCCTTTCATTGGTTATCCAACGGGCTCGGATCCCTAACAAGACATTTTAAGCTGAGCTTTTAACTACTTAATATAGAATCTTAGTTTGATCAAACGTATCTTAAGTTATTCTTAGGCTCTGTATGAAGGTAGAATTGTGACCAAAACCCACATATCACCAATAAAGGAAATCTGACAATGAGGATTTAATGGGACATTAAAGGCAAGTTAAATTTAGGTTGTTCCTGTTTTCTATCAAACAGAACTATTGTCAGAATTCTCACCTCTCGGTCCAGTCCAACTTCCTTGACTCTGATGACTCCAGTATTTGGGTTGATGGTAAACATGGAGGGACCGGGCTCTTCTGGCTCCTGACTGACAATGCGGTACTGGATGGCAGAGTTGTCAGTATTTGGCTCATCAGCATCTGTGGCCACAACCTGAATCACCTGAAAACCTAATCAAGAGGAAACACAAAGCAGATTAATGAGAGCAGATTCATCAGTTTATCAACAGAGATTTAACAGTGAGGCTGAGCTGAGCTAACAGGAGATTAGTGGAGCTAAAAACTGAATGCTGCTTCTCCATGTTTGACTCTGGTTCTGGGCATGTATGACTGAGAACTAGTTCGCTTTGGATCTGTGAACTTAGTTCAAATTTGGTTCAAAACTGGTAACCTGCGAACATAAATCAATTCAGTGGGGTTACTGGGTATTGTTAAATGCAGATAATTATTTGCCCCCAGAATAAAATGTATTTATGTTTATCCCGTTTAGGGCAAATAATAGGGATACAAAATTAACAAGATTACATTGTTGAGGCAGAATTGGACTTAAAATAAAATGTGAAATAGCAGACTATTTACAAAATATAAATATTTCTGAATTATCCGATACTGTAGCTAAACAATTAGATAAGCCCATTCAAGAAGAAGAAATTAAAAACGTTGTTTTATCCCTTAAAAATAATAAGTGTCCTGGCCCCAATGGTTTCATAAAAGAATTCTATAAATGTTTCATAGACATCGTTACTCCACCCCACATGTCACCATGTTATGTGACATGTCATTACTCAACTAAAACAGTGGCGCCATCCTGGTCTGACGCTATAATAGCTGTGTTACATAAAGAAAGTAAGAACCCCACTGACTGTGGGTCATATAGACCATTATGGATGCTTAATGGGGACATACGCATTCTAACTGGTATTCTGGCGAGACGACTAAATGTCATAATAAACCAATTCATACATCCAGATCAAACCAGATTTATTGTCAGGAGACATTATGGAAATAATCTGTCGGTTATTAAATATTATGTCTCACCAAAAAGAAAATAAAGCTATGACGGCTGTAATATCTGACGCCCAAAAAGCTTTTGATCGCGTGTCATAGAAATACCTTATTGAAACGTTAAAGAGGTTAAAATTTGGGCCCAAGGTCATATGGATACATACATTATATTCATCCCCACAAGTGGCTGTAAGAGTTAATGGTTTCAGTTTGGCAAGTTTCAAGCTGGAGCGCAGATGCAGGCAAGGGTGTCCTTTGTCACTCCTTCTGTTTGCAATTAGCATTCAGCCATTGGCCCAGCTTATTAGGGACAAGGAGGAAATTAAAGGGATTTTGATTGGTACAGAGGAACATAAAATATCTATTTATGCAGATGATGTACTTCTGTGTCTGTCTGACCCTACATTATCAATACCACGTCTGAGGGAAATGATCCCTGTTTATGGTCATTTTTCTGGCTATAAAATAAATGTTGACAAGACAGAGGCAATGGATGTCAATAGCAATATTCCACTGGGTATTAAATAACAAAGTGGCATCAGGTGGCCTAGGGAGGGCATCAAATACCTAGGTGTCAATATTCCTCTCTCATTAAATGATTTATATCATGTCAATTACAGCAAAACACTGGATATAATTAAGAAGGACCTAGAGCGGTGGTCAGCATTGCCTTTGTCCCTCTTCGGTCGCATTGAAACCATTCATATGAATCTGTTACCCAGATTATTGTATTTGTTCCAGATGTTACTTGTTGGCATACCAAAGTCCACATGAGTTGAATTGGATAAAATGATATCAAAATTCATATGGCAAAGCAAGCGCCCTCACATAAAATATAAAACACTACAAAGAAGAGGGTCTCAATCCTCTCAATCTTCCTGTTTTAAAATACTATTTTGTGCAGCTCAGTTAAAGCCTTTAATTTCATGGATCCAACAGGATTCTCAATCAAGATGGCTGAGCATTGAGCAAGCGAAGTGCTCAGTACCATTAAAGATACCAAGAAGTTTATCAACATTAACAAGCATTGGACATATTAAATCCTTCACACCCAATTTCTTAGACAAAATTTTTTCTAAATGGGCTGAACAGGGGCTTACATTTCTTCATCAATTGATCAACAGGAACAACCTTATGTCGTTTGAAGAGTTATGTAGGAATTTTCATCTCCAGAAAAGTGATTTCTTTAGATATTTACAGTTGCGCTCTTTTTTGTCATCACACAGGGACTGGGAAAGAGTACTAAATCCCACACCAATAGAAAACCTCCTAATCCATTTTCAGAAAGGGAGAGGGGGTAAAAAATTGATAGCAAAGTTATATAGGGTGTTTCTGTCAATGAACCTTAACAAACTCACTTGGACAAAACAAAGATGGGAGGCAAAGACGGCCAAAATAATTTCTGACGAAACATGGGAGGGAGTCTGGACTGAGGCACATCGAGTTACAAACTCAAATACGTGACGGGAAAATAAATGGAAAATTATTAGCAGATATTTCAGGACCCCAGATATAGTTGCTAAGATGGATCCTAAAATACCAAGCTTGTGTTGGATAAACTGTGGCCCAGCAGTCCCCAATCCTACACACATTTTTTGGTCATGCCCCAAACTTCAAAACTTTTGGGATGAGGTGTACAGGGCTATAAACCATATCTTTCCGGAAGTTATACCAATGGATCTAGTATTATACCAAGTAACGCAACTGTAATCAGTTGCGTTACTTGGTATAATACTAGATGGTTTGCAATGATGAGCTAAAGTACATCTGTTAAATGTCCTTTTTACAGCAGCCCTGAAATGCATTACAATCAGGTGGATGCAATTGGAACTACCTTCCTATGACTTATTGGTTCAAAAGGTAAGGGAATTATATCAAATGGAAAAAATGATCTACTCATTAAGACTTCAAAAAACTACTTTTATCCTGCGCTGGGGGCCAGCAGAAGCTCTGTTGATGTAAATAAGTCCAGCAAGTTTGTCTTTTGGCATATGGTGTTTAGCTGTCCCGCCCAAAGTGTATCTTTATTTTAGGGTTGTATGGTGATGAGTCTACAGATGTGATGGTGAGGTTGTAAGATGTCATGCAAGATGTTTTATTATTATTATTATTATTATTATTTATTTTTTTTGTTGAAAACTTCATATTGTCAACACTTGTATTATGTATTACTGATGTATGGCTGCATAATTGCTCTGTAAAAATAATAAAAGTGTAAGTTCTAAAAAAAAAAATAAATAAATAAAATGTGATCTTTTCACCACAGAAATATGTTTTCTCACTGAGCTTTTCAGGCAATGTGTGGATCTATATCGGTAAATGTGTCTTGATGGTCTGAGGTAGATCTGTTGAATGTTGGATTAAGCATTTTGTTCTTATTCTTTGGTCTTAGCCTTATTACTCTTAGTCTTTATTCTCTGAGAGGACATAAACAGTTTTATGGATTTCTGATTTACACGTGTTCTATATGTCAATAAATATAATACCAATGTAATACCATATTTAAGTTTCTTAATTAAACTTAAATACAATTTCAAGGGTATTAATGCCCTTTGAAGGGGTTAGTAATGCCATTTTCTTTACAGTGCCCATTAGAAGTTTGATGAAATACTCATCAATGTTCTAGTTTTGTTTAAGTACTGAGTTTATCTGAAAGTTTTGTTTCCAAGCAGTTCAATAATCTGGTGCTAAACCCTTCAGCTCCATGGATAACAATGATGTTGGGCCAAAGATTTAACCATTAATTCTCACAAATCATCCTTGGACTAAATGTTTGTGATAAGAAATTACATTTCACCAAACTTATAAAATATATTTTATGTGTTAAAAACAATTTTATTTGTAAGATATTATTTACGTGTATTCAAGACCTGAAGCCAGGGACTTTACCTTTTTGTGAGACCTCTGGAACTTCTCCATTATAGGCAGGCAGACTGAAAACAGGTTTGTTGTCATTCTGGTCAATTATATTGATTATAACATCCATCGGCTCCTCTGCTTTTCCGTCGCCTCCCTCTGCCACAGAATGGACTTGAAGCTATAGATATGGTACAGTTTTCCATCACCAAGACATTTTTGTATTGCGTGTTGCTGCTTTCAGTTCATATTTATTTTTGATCGTGTGTTTTTATTTATATTCAATATCTTTGAATGACTATAATCCAGAACTCTAAAACAGATAAATTCTCTCTTCAGTCACATGAAAACATTGCAATTTTATTTATTAAATCTTTGATTTCAGATGTTTGAAATATTGTAGAAAGATTCACCTGTTGGCAAGAATCATGCTGCCATAAAAACATGTTGAAATGTTCTAACAGATTAAATTACACAGAACAGCATCAAGTTTAAACTAACAGAGAAAACACTGACCATGTACTTGTCCACTTTCTCTCTGTCTAGTTCCTGTGTGACATGCAGATGACCAGTGTCTCTGTTCATGGTGAAAAGATTAACAGGAGGCTGATCAGCTCCAGGACCAGTGATGCTGTAATGGATCTTCTTCACTTTATCTTTATTAGAGCGAATCTGGACAACACAGACCAAGGTTCAGTTTACACAACTTTAACAGTTATTGGTTGCAAATGTCTGATTCTTTATTAATTTAAGCCTGAGAGAGATGGTTTAGTTAAAGCATTGATTATATTCTAGTTCTGGCTTAAAACCCCCCACAAACAATAGGTCAGAAAACAAGTATCTTTTTTCTTCAAGTCAGGGTTGGAGCAGGAATTAAACACAACATGAAATATAGAAAGTTTGAGGCCAATTTAAATTATCATATAAAATATAATATAAAACAAATTGGGTTACATTTTCCCTAATTCTTGAAAACAAAAACAAATTGTAGGACATTTTAGTTCCTCCTACCTCAGCAACAAACCGGGGAAAAGGTCCTCTGCTATTTTCAGGAATATTAATAGGGGGGATAATCCAGTCTCTCTTTCTCCTCTTCAGCCCTGGATTAGATTTGGGGAAATCCAGGATGGGGATCTGAGAACAGGAAATATTAAATACATCCAGGGAAGATCAGCATCTCAACATCTCTATATATCAAACCTTTTTAAAGAAGAAAAGCTGTTCAGAGGAGATTAGATGAGTTTATGATAGGTAAGATGCATTTTTTAAAACTTCTTTCTAGAAGAACAACTTTCCTTTCTGGTCCACTTTACAGTTGCTCTGAACTTACCTGCTGATTATTATCAGAATCCAGGTGATCATGAAGCTGGTTGCTGAGTTTGTGAGCCTCATGATGAAATTCAGCATCCAGACGGTTGTTCATATAGTGATGATCTTGATACAGCAGCCTGACAGGAAGAGTCATTTTCTGACCTTGTGAATCCCAGGCATGGACCAAGAAGTTCCGGTTCCCCTCATGAAGGACAACCTCTCTCTTTACCTGGACGGAGACAAGAGCAAAGGTCATGAGCCTGGTGTCTCTTTAACTCTCAGAAATGATGAGATCATGTGATTCTGTTTAAAGAAAAATGTTTCAGCCAGCCTGCATTTATAAACCTTCTTCTCAGGAACAATGACGAGCATTCCAAAAATGCTAAACTTAACCACCTGTCAGTTGTTATTTTAAATTGTAATAATGTTGATCATATATTATTGATATTTTGATTAAAATTCATATTTTACTTTCTTTTATGAAAAATAAAATAAAAAAAAAAAAAAATAATAATAATAATAATAATAATAATAATAATAATAATAATAATAATAATAATAATAATAATGCATTTCATTTGGCAGCGCCTTTCAAAAAACCCAAGGTCACTTTACAGCATTATGTGAGAGTCACGTGTCACACATGTGAGAGTCATGTGACATGTCGTCCAATAACAATATGGGTTTCCAGTCAGTCTGTTACTCACAGTTAATATTCCTTCAGTCTCTACAGCTAAACGGCTGTCATCAGTGCTGAAAAGAAATCGTGTGCGGGTCGTGCAGTCAGTGAAGCCCACTGGAAATAAATACATTTAAATAAATTAATATATTTAAAATACAGTGGATACAGTAAAAACAAAGAACTCTCAGTTTTGCCCACAAACGCAAAGTAAGGTAATAGAAGTAATAGAAATAAGACATTAGAAAACATAAACTCCAAAAGAATTGTGAAAATGTAAGCACCATGGAGATTTAAGAATCAAGACATTTTAAAACATACATTGGAAGGTAAATTTTCTTCATACCTCAGATTTTCAGGCAGAGCGTTTCTAAGCATTTAATCTAATCCAGTGGCCCTAAAGGGCCAGAGTCCTGCAACTTTTACATGTGTCCCTTGTCCCACATGCTAGAATTAAATAGTGAAACTGCCTCACTAGCATGCAGTCAAGCTCTGCAGAGCTCTGTTAACGAGCTAATAATGGAGCCAGGCGTGCTGAAGCAGAGACATGAGTGGTGGAGTGATGGAGCAGATGCAGGGAAAGACTAACCATCTCTGGGTTAAACTCTCTCCCAGGCAGTAAGCTCCCCCGCTGACCCCAGTAGGCACCCTGGTTTTTAGAGATCCACCAATGGAGGGAATACTGATACCTTTGCCCAGTCTTGTGCCTGGCTTCAGGTTCTTTCTGCTCACTTTCAATATAAACAGCTCTGACTCAAATCCAGGTTCACATGATGACCCATCTGCAGCAGTTGAGGTCTAGTAGAAGAGACACAATGAATTTATTTATTAGATTAATTCTAATCTGTGGCGTCATAATGTTGGTCTCAACAGTTTGGTTTCAGACATTGTTGGAAACATTTCATTTTCCTTTTCATGGGGAATGGATTGAAGTTTCGTAAATGTACTCATCTGTAAAAATCTTAATTGGTGACGGCAGAATATTAGTACAATGATCAAGTTAGATGTCAAATATTTCAGGGTGGGCTGCACAGTGGCACAGTTGGTAGAGCTGTTGCCTTGCAGCAAGAAGGTTCTGGGTTTGATTCCTGGCCCAGGGTCTTTCTCCATGGAGTTTGCGTGTTCTCCCTGTGCATGTGTGGGTTCTCTCTGGTACTCCGGCTTCCTCCCACAATCCAAAAACATGACTGTCAGGTTAATCGGCCTCTCCAAATACTCTTTAGGTGAGTGTGTGTGTGCATGGTTGTGTGTCCTGTCTGTCTCTGTGTTGCCCTGCGACAGACTGGCGACCTGTCTAGGGTGTACCCTGCCTCTCGCCCGGAAAGTTAGCTGGACTAGCACTAGCAACCCTCCCGACCCCACTAAGGGACAAGGGTGTACAGGAAATGAATGGATAGATATCTCAGTGTATTCTAAGCCTGACGGGCCACCAGGCTTTACTTGTGCCCCCACCAGGCTAAATATAGCTTATTTATTTGTCTTTTTAAAATGTTTGCATTTTTAAGATTTTATAGTTGGTGTTCCCGTCTTTCAATAATACATAATTATTATTATTATTTTCAAATTTCCTGTCAACTTTAAACATTTTTTAACTCAAAAGCCCAACGGGCCGCAGGACAAATGACTGCCCTAGTGCCCAACCACCGGGCTTAGCAAGTTTTCTGGGGGAAACCTTATAGTTCATCACATTTTTAATTGATTACAGGACTACTGAACAAGAAAATGAAAACAACCTTCCCTCATTAGCATTAATGGAAACTTGATGAGGTTAACCCCAAACAATAAAATAAAACTGTTTGTGTAGTAAGTAAAACAGATCATATACTGTCTAAGCTAAATGTTAGAACCATGTATGGTTTTGGCCTTAAACCTTTAAACCTAATATTTGCAATTTTTTATCAGCCACTTTTACAACAACACATACATAAACAAGCAAAAAGCTTAAATATTAGAAATTGAGAATTATTTAAATTTAATGAGTTTGTTAAGAACGTAAAGAGGGGAAGATTTCTTACCTGACACAAGATCCAAACACACCAAACTACAAACCAAGTGGTCCCCATTTGTGGATGTTCTGCTGATTTACCTTTATGACCAAAATCTTTTGGAAAAACTAAAAAGTCAGCGTCTGAATCTGTTCAGATGAACAATTTCCCTGAAGATTACTTTGCATGTCTGCAGTCTGTGCACAAACCACCAGATGAGCAGACACAAAAACCCACAAAAAACAAATGAGAAGTAGAAGCAAGAAGAATCAAAAGTTCCTTTTTTTTCTTTTGTCAGATTCATCACTTTAGGTAGGTTTCATTTGCTTTCTTTTGTGTCCATTTTCAAACTTTCCCATCTGCAGCAAGTGAGTTCTGGTAAACTTCATGTGAGAGGCCGAGTAAAACTGAAGTATGTGTATCATTTAAAATGTAAAGATGCAAAATCAGAATGCTTAAACACAGAATCGGACAGAGCTTCAGACCTTCCTTTTTTCACATCCTCTTTCAAAACCACAACTGACTGAACGAGTTAAAAATCCTCACATGTGGAGCTGTGGAAACATTTTCACTTTAAGATGATGTGATATAAAATGTGAAGAGATAATCTGAACATTTCAAAGCCAAGATCTATGAAGTTCTTATCAGAGGAAAACATTTGCTGATCCCACCCCCACAGACGGCTCTGTTAAAACATGCTGGTGGTGAAATTTCCGTAGAGATTAGAAACTGACCAGATGTTAATTAACTAAACACTGCAATGTCAAGTTTGACACTCGACATTGCAGAGTTTTGTGGTTTTGACTCCAAAATGTAATTTTTATGTTTTATGAATTCCCACTAATAAGGTTTCTATTTGAGTATTTAATAAAAATGTATTATCATTTAAAAGTTGCACAGGGAAAACTATATCATCTCTTTTTTTTCTTTTTTTTTGCTAAGCTACATCATCTGGTCTATAACTTAACTTAACTGTAAGCAGAATATTCACAGATGGGAATAAATGTCACGTTCTGTTCAGGGCTGGATGTTACATTTGATGCTGTTAAATATCACTATCATAATATTATATTTACTATGGGCTAAGATAATGAAGATAAAAAATATTTAACTGTCTCACGATAGTCTAATTGTTGGAGTTTTGGACTCATCCAGTTTGGATTTATGCAATTCCACTTTTCTCTTAAACTCATCTGTCCTCCTAACTCTGTGTCACTGTTGTCTTGCACAACTCTTGCATTGTTCTCTGCTGCCTTTGACTCACTGATAGATCACCACACCTTTCCTCAAAGATGCAGAGAGCTTTCTAGGCATAAACCTAACTGATAATAGCCACACCAACGTTTCCGCATTCCAAGGCAATGCAAAATTAATATAAGAAACACAGAAAAGTTAAATAGCAAAACGTGACCAAACTGCAATGTTTAAAACATTTTTTTATAACTTTCTAAAAGTTTAAAAGTAAAATTAGCAGAACAAATGACTTTTAAACCTGGTATTTACAGAAATCATTACATTCAAACTTAGCAACACAGTAAAACATGATTGCTCAACATTTTATAGACATTTACCGTTCACTCTTCAAACTCAGGGAGACGGATATTTGGCTCGCAAACAAGGTTTAGCATGAACTGTGACATGGTGCTAATCTATACTTAGAACAACAACATAACAAAACTTACAGTTAAGCCCATAATTATTCATAATTGAAAATATTTTAAATCAAACAATTTATTTTATCTCTAAGCAAAAGCTCATTACAACTAAGGTGATTAAAGTAAAAAAGATTCATTTAAAAAAATCCCAATCCCTAACAGACACTTAAAGTACATGCAGCCATAGTCTTCAAATGCACCAAGCATGTACATCTTTCTTCATCCTCTTCTCCTTTATTATCAGGCAGTTTCTTAAAGCGGGGCCCTATTTTTCAGATATTCGTATTCTGGGTATTGCAAGTAGGAGCCCCCTCCCTTAAAGTCAAACACCAGCAGGATGTTTCAGGCGGGAAGCAGTCAGGAAGAAAAGAAGGAAAAAATTAGTACAAGACAAATAAATGTGGACATGAGATATTTATCAAAGCATTTAAAGCTTTTATGCACCTTATTTAGTTGGCTTTATTTAAAAAAAAAGAAAGAAAGAAAGAAAACCTGCATGTTGAGGGTCTTAAAGTGGAGAGTAATATTATTATTAAGTTTTTATAAGGAGATATATTTGGTGCAAAAGTATTTGTGGATTGTAACTGTGAAATTGAATTAATGGTAGGTATTGTTTCAGTCTTTGCCTGTCTAGGAATAGGGCCATTTGTTCATTGATGACCAGCTCATCACTCTTTGGGACTGAAGTTAGTTTTGAGGATAAACAACCGATGAAATAATGGTTGTACAGTGGATCCTCATGTTTTCATCAGGAATGACCCCAGCTTATTTGTCCATGAAATGATCTTGAATCCATCTCCTGTTGCTGTCAGTCAATAATAAAGTTAAAAAGTTGACTTGATAATTATTTTGTAATCAACTGCATGTCAATGCACTAGAATAATATTGCCTGAACAAAAGGGCCCTAACTGCGCAATGTTGCCCTGAGGCAACAAACAAAACCCCCCACAGTTTTAGCATATAAATTATATAAAAAATTGTCTTGAAATGATCTACAATGCTTCTTTATATATTCACAGACATGAGAATATTTTTAGTAAGAGTTACCCAAAATTTAAACATGAAGAAAAATAATCTATAACTTACAAGTAGGAGGCAAGGTGTAGCATACAACTCTGCTTCATAAAAACGACTGCTACTCTTCCAATTAAAAAGTCACGTGAACCTCAATACCTTGTTATTTGGACAAAAATATGTCTGGAGGTACTTTAAATCATCCTCCCCAAAAATAAAATAAAGGAGCAACGTGAGGTACAGATATGTGGTTTGTTGCCCGAGGGCAACGCCATGCCATACGACTTAATATAGTTTTCTTCCTAAACTTAACCTGGTTTTAATTAAGCTCAGTGTGCTAAAGAGAGTTTGATATTGTGAGGCTGTTGTTATAATTCGTTCATCATTGTTTTTATCTTCAACATATTTTTGCAGTCTAATCAAATTAAGCCAGGGATCAGGTACTGTATTAGGAAACTTAAAGACTTTCCTGTCTCAGAAGAGGCTCTGGCTCCACCAGATCACCAATCAGTTCTGAGGATGAACCTTCACATAGTCTTTATGGTGTAAGTATTTTTCATTTTTATTTTTTTTACTGAGCAGCTGGCCACAGTTTTAAGAGCAAAAACTGGTGTGTTACCAACACCAAGTGTTTAATACACATGATTTGATTTAAAAATAATTAGACAGAATTTATTCCCCTTGTTAATCTAACATTTGTCTTTCATACATTTTATTCATTGCTAGCTTTCAGGGCCCTGTGGTGGTGACCTGTCCAGGGTGAACCCTGCCTCTCATCTGTTGACTGCTAGAGATGGGCACCACCAGCCCCCCTCAATACCCTGCAAGGATCAGTATGTTCAGATCATGGATAAAAAGCTTTTAAGGTATTTTATCTCCCTTAAGTTTGCACTTAAAACAGCTTCATAGTTCATGCCAACATCAGCTGATTCTATGACATTGCTGATTCTTTTTTTCTACTTCTAACATAAACAGGCAAAGAAGACACCCAGAAATGTTTTTTCCACTCCAGGTATCCGGTCACAATCATCATCAGTTCTGATGATGCCACATACATAGCTAATCCACAACGTCTTAAGGTTGTAAGTCATATGTTTTCCTTTGCCGTTTCTCTGCACTCTTTAACTCCCCTCCCCACCTTTCACTCGCG
>NW_015115628.1:56150-56469 GCF_001443285.1 Poecilia latipinna
GAGAGACAGCAGGCGCAAATCGTGACACCGCACCTACTACTGGCACTTCCGGTGGCAGGTGTGACACCTGCCACAAGTGCCACTGCGTTCGGCTGACTTCGGCTGACCTCGGCACCTCGTACTGGCACTTCCGCTGACACCTGCCATTAGTGCCACTGTTTTCGGGTCTAGCTGTCAGTGTTGCCACTGACTTCGGCACCTTCCAAGGGTTGCCACGACCTCATACTGGCACCTCCCACGCCTCACGGACCGCTCTCGCCTATTTTTGCTGACGAGATTTAGGGCGGCCATCTTATAGCGTTCGACCGCTCCACTCAGC
>NW_015115628.1:63187-63540 GCF_001443285.1 Poecilia latipinna
GGGGTGGGGGAAGCCCCGTCGGGAAAAACCGACGGGGGCGCGGGGGGGGGGGGGGGGGGCGGCACGGCTGACTCTGTGGGAGGGCAATGCCCACCCATGCCATTGGGCCTGCTTTAGTGGGGGAAGTGAAGCTAATGAAACTTAATGGGACAACAGACGGAGATAAAACCAAAACTATCCAGGAAGAAAAGCTGTTAAAGACTGTATTATTAAACTAGAAAATGCCAGCCAAAGTGTGCCCGTCAGTTTAGACCCAGCGTTCTGCTGCTAATAATTAGCATCAATGCTAAAGAAAGATGCAATGTATTGAACACAGTGGCGGGCCGTGCATTTCACACCTACGCCTTCAGTAG
>NW_015115629.1:0-59847 GCF_001443285.1 Poecilia latipinna
TG
Source organism: Poecilia latipinna (assembly GCF_001443285.1). Taxonomy (NCBI): domain Eukaryota; kingdom Metazoa; phylum Chordata; class Actinopteri; order Cyprinodontiformes; family Poeciliidae; genus Poecilia; species Poecilia latipinna. Next base: position 3 of record NW_015115629.1, read on the forward strand.
TGTGTGTGTGTGTGTGTGTGTGTGTGTGTGTGTGTGTGTGGAAGAGGAGGAAGAGGGGCTTTCGGTATACGGCTCCACTTACCCCACACCTACATCTGGGGGTAAGTTGCGGCTGCTTACATGAGTTGCGCCATGTTACAAACGGTTCTGTTTACTCCTGTTCTGATTGTTGACTGGATGCACAATAACCTGAAATATGTCCATATATACAAAATACAGTTGGCTTGATGTTGCCCAGTCTCTCCTACAGGGAACCTACTGAGGAGAATCACTTACATTATATGTAAATGGTAACTACAGCTAACTAATTAACTAATTAATCAGTAATTACCCCTCTTAGTGGTTAACTAGTATTTTTATCTGTGCCATTAGATCTCAGTGGTTGAACTGAACCCTTGGAAAGACGATGCTGAGATGGTGTGACAGATTTCCAAATAAAGATGTTTGGCTGAGAACAGCTCAGTCTGTATTTTCTTCAGAAGTCACTGCCTTCATGCTCTGTCCTTGCTGGAGAACTAACTTACCCAAATATGAATCTAAATCCCCATTTCATCAGCACTCCTCTGTTTTCATGCCTTACTGTTTCATTCGCCTGGTGCCCACCAATCTACAAACTCAAACTTTACTTCAGAAACCTTTCTTCCAAATGTCTTTGGTGTCAGTGTTTTGCTTTCTTGAAACCCTCCTGAGGGTCCAGGGAGAATCCAGCAGACAGACAGTGACAGACAGCAGAGGGAGGAAGGAGCGAGTCCAACTTGGAGCTCGGTCGTAGCAGAAATAAAAGCAGGAGAAGAAGAAGAATTGATGTTAGAGAGAAGGCCAAGGGAGCTCATTACTGCAGCGCTGATAACCTCCACGACTCTCCAAACACGCTCAGGATGAGTGATCAGAAATCTGCCAGCCACTTACACCAGAGAGCAACCGGGACTTAATCAGGTGGACGGATCCCAGATCTACTTACAGAAGTGTTTGGGCTGCTGTCCTGGAGGAAGGCAAACCTCCAGCTCAGCGTCAGGACTTCTCATCCATAAAAACTCGACACAGCCGATGATGATCTAATGCAGGAAAACATGCAGACGAGTATCATCAGTCTGGAAAACATCTGGCTTTCGCAGCGCTGCTGATTTTATGTGCCGATGTGAAGAATCAATGAAGGCAGGGAGATCGTAAAAGTCTTTCTGCTGCTGATGTTTTATTCATGAGGAAGAATTTATGATCAGAGTGTTGAGGAGGAAATCGGTTGTGATTATTTCTTCACGCTGTTGATAATTCAGTTTTTCAAACAGCGTTTTATGCTTAACTTTAAGACTTGATCATTTGGGTGCAAATTTCCAAGTTTAGTACAGTAAATGATTCTTTAATTTATGCAAACTGATCTAATCCAGGAGATTCAGCGGTAAGTTTACATCCCAGTAGTTTATGTTCTACATATGTTTTTAAATGAATGTTTTAATACAGAGAGGCTGCCAGTGGGGGGCGGCCGGTCTGCTCTCACTTCATGGAGGTTCTCACATCTACAGGCTAAATGTGAACACAGGCAGTCATTCTTCATAACTTTTACCATTCAACTCTTTAGATATCAACTTCTAAACCCAATCCTGGGACACCTGCAGCATTGTTCTGTCTGACAAACGGCTCATCTCACAGAGGCCAGCCTGAGAAACACCTGTGCAGTAATCACACTGATCAGCACCTTGACATGCCACACCTGTGAGGAGAGAGGGATGAAGTCAGAAGGGAGAAGAGCTCACTAACAGATTTACAAAGATCTGTGAATAATATTTGAGAGAATAGAAAAAGTTTTGGACATTTGAGTTCAATTTATGACAAAATGGGCGTAAAAACTAAAATGTTCCATCAGTTCAGTCCAGTAGGATCAAGTCTTTCCTAGAGAATGTTGTGATTAAAAAAATTATATTTGCCCAAGCGAAGCCACAAAGTGTTCACTTTGATTCTGATCTAATGACAGTGATGCTATCTGAGAGAGATTGTGCACTATTATTATTAATAATAATAATATAAAAGACTGTTTGAATCCACTGGATCTTAACATTTCAGAAGTGGAAGAACCACAGTTTGATTTCCATGAAATTTGAATAACTACAGTTTTTGAATTTGTAATAGATTGACAATAGTTTGACAATAAATCATATTTTTTATTAAAGAAAATCTCAAAACTGAATACTGAAGTCTTTGATTCACGCATAAATGTCTTATGTTGTTTTCTGCAAACATTTCAATGAATTAATGAGTTTATGCTCTTAAAAAAATGTTTTAAAAGTTTTTTTGGAGGTTCTGAGAAACTTTGCGTCACTCAGGTCCATTTACTGGATGCACTCCTGAATCCGTCTCTGACATTTCTGTCATGACCGTAACTCAGACACACGTCTGAAGTGGCCTCCTGTTGTGACCTGAAAGATGAAAAACATTTCCTGGAGATTTCACTTTCTGCTCCGACTCCTTTCAGCGCTTCCCTCCCTGACATCTCCTCATCAGTCGCAGCATTTTCAACAAGAGGTGCAGCTAATTGACTTCTTAACAGCTCGTCATGCAGCGGGAAAATAAAAAAGCTTGTTATTGTTTTCATGTTTCTAGCCTATTTGTCTGAGTTTCATGTTTGTTTTGTTGAGTGGCAGGAACTTGAAATGGTCGATTAAATGAAAACATGTTGCTCATAAAAAGTGGCAGGAAATCAATCAGCAAAAGATGTTTATTAAAAACATCACAAACTAGTTATGTATTGCTAAGTGAATTACAGTCAAACCAGTTAAGCTGTCAACAAAGTAAAACAAAGTTTCAACACTTAGAATCGCATAAAATTCAAATAAATTTCTTTAAAGGAAACCAGAGGAGCATATCACCAAATCGTTGCTTAATTTAACTAACATAAATTAAAAACCTTCCCGTTTACTCCTTGAAATCCTTACAGTAACAAACCAATCAGCATTAAACCACAAACTAAACCATGTTTGGTTGCTAAGAACGACTGAAAACCACTAGTGTTTTCATTAGCTTACAGCTAATCTGCCAAAACAGCCATGTAAGACAAAAACACATTTTCTGGTAGTTTATAAGATTAAAAATAAACTGTTTAAGAATAACAGAGAAGTATTTTTAAGGTTAGTTTTGCTTCGTCTGACATAAACTACTTCCTGTCCGCCATCAAGTCGCTTTCAGTTTTCACTTCCTCAGAATCCATGTGAACAAACTGTAGCGCCCCCTAGTGGAACGAGAGGAGTGAGTCCAACACGCTCCTACTTAAGGTTAAAGGTCAACAAGCTCAGCAATGTGAGTCAAAGCTTTCTGTTATTTAAATAAATGTTTCAGCATTTTGGGAGAGCAGGAATAAACTTATGTTGGTTCCATGAAAATCAACAAGTAATGACAGCATCCAGTCCACTGCAAGAAATAAACAGGTTTTCTTTAACATTAAGAGGAAGGGAAAAACATTAAGAGGAAGGGAAATGGTAATGAAGCAGGATATTATGTGAATGAAATATGCATCATGAAAGTCATTTCAATATATAATTTAAAATAAAGCCGTACTGTGTCCATCTGAAGACGTAAATAAACGGTTTTAGACTTGCAAATGTGTGGCTGGCTGTGCAGCTAATGGCTGAACCCTAACTGGCCTGTCACTGTTTTCCTCAGAGAGGATTTTAATGGACCTTCTGCCTCATTGCCTGGTGACACTAAAAACCAACGAGAGCAGCAGAGCAGAGAGAAAAGATCGCAGCAAAGATAACAGCCATCATCGGGAAACGGCGCTCGTCCAAGTGGGATTTTTATTGGTGTTGCTCAAAAGCACAAGGATTAGTTTTACATTTAAGGTTTGATGGTGAGGAAAGCAAAAGTGAGTGTAATGGTCTGTAGGTGAAACCAGTGATTCTGGTCCAGTTTCATCTTAGATTTTCATAAGAAAGCTGGACCTGATAAAGCAGAGGACTGAGGAGAGGAAACTCACCAACATCCCCAACAAACTACAGAGCCAACTGCTTTAAAGGTGTAACAACTGTCCCTGTGTCCTAAATAAACATGCTGTCCTGTTCCTAAATGGCCACCAACCAGTTAATCTCACTCATGAGATCACGATGTTTGGAGACAATGACCTTATAAAGCTGCAGACCCCACTGGCCTTTATCACACAAAACCTGCAATTTATCTCTGTCTCCACATAAATTCACACAAACTGTCATGATATCTGTCATTATTGAACAGATAGAGGCTATAGGCTGAGTGATATCTGTCATTATTGGACTTCCCTCCCCCTTTCTTTATGGATTAGTGTTTTTTACACCAATAAAAGCCTGGATCAGGAACCTGAAGACAGGAGAAACGCAGGGTTGTGTGTTCAGACCGGTGCTGTTTACCCTGTTGACCCAGGCCTGGACTTCTCTCCATCAACACCATGATGACAAAACCACTGTGGTGAAGATCTCAAGTAACAATGATGATGATTTACATCCATCACAGACAGACGGTACAGCGTCCGGCTGAGCCAGACTGAAACAAAGGAGAAATCCCACAAACTCACATGACTTGGGGTTCTGCTTGAACTCTGAACAGCCTAGTCTAAGTTCTGATTAAAATTACAAGAGTGCAGTGGATGAATGCTTCACTGCAGACATCAAAACGTCACCTGTTCTGGGAGAGAAGGCCCCTGCAGAATAAGGAGCAGTTTGGATCAGACTCAGTTTGTCCAAGTTTAAACAGATTAATGGGATGAGGAACAACTTATTTCCAAAAGCTGTGGTCTCTATCAACTCACTCTGAGTAAAAAAAACACTGGACTGTCACCAGTTTGTGGAAGACAGACAGATGTCTCAATGTGCAGAGTGCAGATAACGTTACTGCTCCATTTGTTTTAACTTTTCTATTTTCTTCAGCGTTCGCTTTTTTCTCACAATTGGAAATATCATGAGTCTATCCTGAGCTTTGGATTTTTAAGTTTTGGCCAATAATCCTGTGAGCTGATCATTACTTAACATCTCTACAAATCAAACAGCTTTACAAATTCTGCCTGCTTGTCTCAACCAAAACTGAAATGTCATTAGCAGAATCATGGCTGATTACAGTCTGTGTCCCTTGAGCGAATTTTGCTGGTTGTCTGACATGTTGGCTGTTAATAGCAGCTTTAGGGCAGCATTAGTTTGTTGATCTCTCCTCTCTGCTGTGGGTTTAGATCCTGCCAGAGGGTAGAAGTGGTAAATGAGGTCGTGAAGTGGTCAGAGTGAATCTTTTCTCTCTGTTTTTCCACAGTCTGGTCCTGGAGGGGTGTCACCATTAAGGCTCTTACTAAACGCAACATGAATGGGCGATAAAAGTTGTATCATTAAACCACAGAAGCTGTTCTTGTTGAACAGTTAAAGAGTCAGTAAAACTTGTGGTAAACAGCAGATGTAGGTCGTGTTATCTTTAACGCAGCGTCCTCCCCAGACTGTTTTTACAATGAGCTAATAGAATCAGCCAACACTGTGTGCATGTAACAGAAACGTAATGAGGATGTGGAAACATGCGGAGCGTTGACTCCAACCTGAGCTGAGAGCCCTGGAGACCATCCTGGTGTTTGTGTTGCATTAACCTGCAACACCTTGTCAACCCAAACCGGTCAAACTGTGCATGGCACCAGACACACACTCGGACCTGCTCTGCTGCAGAGGCGCTCTGTCACTCTCATTAGCACCCTTTGACTCTTAATCAGTTTAATTAGGCGGCTGAAAAGGCCAGCCTGAGCCTCGGTGACCAGACAAACGAGTCGGACCTTTGTGGGCTCATTTAGACCTGCGGTGATACAAATGTTTGTCTTCCAACATCACCACACGGGCTCTGCAGTCGGTCCAGCTCTGCGTCTGAAGTGGAGGCAGAACACAGACCCGGCAGGAAGCCCACTGGGCTCCACGCTGATCTGTATCAGGAAACCAAGAGCTTTTCTTGGAAGCAGAGACCAGTACTTTAATCGTTAATCTATCCTGGTCTCTGGTTTCATGTACCTGACAAGTTGAGCAACCCCTGGTCTTCTTAGAAGCCTGTCACACAAGTGCAGAGTTTATTAGCAGCCAGTTACATTTACTTGAGTAACTTTTTTGAAAAAATTACTTTCAGGAGTATTTTTACTGTGCTGCATTTTTTACTTTTAGTATTTCTATGATGAAGTATCACTCTTTTTACTTGAGTAAAATTTCTGGATTTTCTAACCTAAGAGACGTCACACAGACTCACACCTGCAGTTTTTGTTAAAGTTTCATACTTTTTTATATTGAAAGAAAATAATTTTGAAAATCAATATGTAGCCTGATTTTGTTATATTTTGTTACTAATATAAATTATTGTCATTTTTTTTAACTTAAAATACCAAAAATTCCACTTAACTTTACATGTTGGTCCATCTGATGATGTAATTTTTAAATATTAAATGATTGATAATTTATCATTTACTCAGTACTTGAGTGGATATTTTAGTATATACTTTGTTACTCTTGCGAAATTTCTTGGATGGATTTACTTGAGTAAAAATATATTTGATTGGTGCTACGTCTCTGGGTCGATGTGACGTCGTGTAGTCAGCAGATTCTCAATCCTGGTAGGTTTTTATTTTACTCTTTGACGTCATCACTGCCCAAACTTTTAATGTATTTTTTACAGAATTTGAAACTAATCTTATCAGACTGTACCGTTAGAAAAGGTCAAACCAAACAACAAATCCAAACAGCGAAACAGGAATAAGGTTATTAATCTGATTTACTAACTCAAATACACAACTGAAGGTTTGCAAACAAAACCGTTTAACACAGGACAACTTGAAATGTTACTTTAAAGATAATAAACAATACAACACAAAAGGAAAACCCTCCTTGTGGTTGTACCCAGTGATGCAATCAGTGACATCAGCGCTGATGTAAACAGGAAGTGCTGCCTGGCCCCGCCCACCTGCTGCGGCATTAGCATATAAAGGACAAACAGCGGTGAGTTTGAAAGAAACAGAAGTAATTTACCAAAAAGCTTCCTTATAATAGAATAAACATTTACATTATTCCAGTGGTTTAGTTTTGTTAGGATAAAAAAACAAATGCCTGGGTGGAAATGCAGCATACAAACCACTATAGAAACTATAATTTTCTATAGTTAGCATTATAGCTAACTACAGCTAGTTAGCATTATAGCTAACTATAGAAAGACGAAATAAATCAAAAATATGTTTAAGTGACGAGTGGTAAATAAATACAAACTTAGCCACATTGGTGAAGTTGTAAGATTTTATTTCTTAAAACGTTTTTCACTCTTAAAAGTGAATTTAATCTATCATAAGTTTCATACGTATTGTGTTTAAACCATAATATATAGTTTTAAGTTTATTTTTTATATCAATTATAAGTTACAACATGAGGTCATAAACTGAAGATAAAAGTGTATAATTTTAACTATGGGCTCAAATAAAGTCTAAATTGTTGAGCCATTTGTCGTCTCAACTTGCCAAGGATTCAGTTCTGCTACTTTCTCTCTAAATGTTAATGTTCGCTTCCCAAGACCCAATAAAAACATTCAGTTTCTGTTTTTCTGCTAAATAGTTTAGCTGTAATTTGTAACAAGAAAAAAGTTATTGGATATTATTGATGAATTGTGTAGAACAAAGAGAAAGTTCAAGATGGGAAATAGTTACTTTAATTTAAGGTTGGAGGAGGTGAGCGAAGCGCAGTAAGGATAGTGTGTGTGTGTGTGTGTGTGTGTGTGTGTGTGTGTGTGTGTGTGTGTGTTTGGGAGTGGAGGGTGGCTTAGGGCTCAACTTCTAAGCTTTACATCATAAATAAAAAGTCATAAAAACTCCATGCAGTCAAAAATAAAGAAAACCAGTAACAAACATTACATTTTGATTAGTGCCGTCACCAAAATCATTGATACACATCAAATATGTTGCTCAGTGTTTCATTTGTTATAGTTTAAAAGCAACTCTAAACAGTTTTTAGTTTAGATTTAAAGGAAATCAGTGTTTCAGCTGTTCTGCAGTTTTCTGGAAGTTTCAGATACAAAATTTAACAACCAAACTAAGATCACCTTGATGTAATCATCCTAAATGTGAAAATGGCTCATCTTCTCCCCTATTGGTGCTGGTTGAATATTGAGGGGAAAAAATGAATAAAAAGAACTAATTTATGTGATTTGGTCATTTTATTTGACTTAACGTAAATCTGGACAGATCTGGATATGAAACTGGAATATAGAGGAGGAGGCAGGCAGCCAGGATGATGATGATGATGAAGAGGATAAGCATTTCTTTTTTCTAACAGGTTTGAAATGAACTCAGCTCTTCTTTGCGTTCCTTCTTTTCATTTTGCTGACGCTGCTGATTCTTTCTCTGATTCTGACAATAATCGTCGATTTATTGGTCCTTCTGCATTTCAGGGGCCAGAAATAAACAAACTGGCAACATTCAGTAAATCTGTCCATCTGACTGTTCACGGCTCAGGGAGCACAGACTCTCCTCCTCTTTGTCATTTTTGCTCTGGCTGCAGAAATGTTCCTCTGAGTGAAGCTGCCTGAATGAATCCGAGTTACGGACCAAGCTTTATTTTTTATTCCGAGGCAGGATGCTCGACATTGTTGACTTTCTCACAGGCAATAAAGTAATGATTAATTTATTTCCTCCTGTGGTATTGGTTTTGTTAGATCGGTTAAATCACCTTTTCATTCAGCAGTTTGATTTTCTCGTCTCGCTCGCTGAAATTCCTGAAGCTTGTTCATTTTTTTGACTTTTTCTTTGTAAAAATAAATCACCTTGAATCTGCCTTTCCTGCTCAAAGCATGCAATTAAACACTTTGAATTTTTACCAAAAGAGCAGAGATTCACACATATATTCATAACGCAGCTTCACATGGAGGTGGATGAAAGTTTTACTCATAATGTAAAGTTTGGTTGCAAACTGTTTGATTTAAAGCTTCACTGCTGTCGGTTCAGATGTTGGTGTCAGAAACATTGAGACTGAAAAACAGAGATATTCTTTTACAAAGTAATATTTGGACCAATTGCGTAAAAAAGTGTTTTTTGTATCTGATTGTCTTTTTCTCTACAGAATAAAGTCAAACTTTTCTGAATGAAGTGGAAACAGCAGCATGTGTTGCAAACCTTGGATGTTTATGTTTTCATCATTTCCTTGTGGTTTTTTTGTGTTAAATTTGTCTTTCCATATTCAGTTATTTTCCTGTGTTCAGTATTGTTACTAAGATGTTTCCGTATTCGTTTTTGATCTGTTTTTGTATCTGTGCCGTTTACAGTTCCAGTTACATTGGTCTGTTTCAGGACAGATTCACAGCTTTCCTCACATTGTTGGTTAATATCTTTTTCTGTCTGCTTTCATGCGATGCATAATGTGACATAATGGAGACAAAACGAAGAGGAATCGCGTCGTAAAGCTGTTTGGACCTGAAGAGCAGTGAAGACGGAGCAGATCGTCTGATTTATGATTCATTCAGCTCCATAAAAGCTTCTGACGTCTTTTTTCCAGGCGAGTAATGAAAACTGTGTTCAAACCAGTGACTCTTAAATCCTTCATTTGATGCACAATCTGATCTGATCAGGCTGAATCCTCGGCAGGAAATAGTTCCCCACCCACTGATGAGCTTTTATGCTGATTTCATTCATCAGATTCACATTTTCTGCTTGTTTTTTTCTTTGGTCTAACAGAGTTTTTAACAGTGGAGGAGACAATGGCATCGGATCAGCTGGTAAAGACGCTACATAGAGGAAAATAAAACAAATCAGCTGATTCACGGCAGAGGTACAGCAGAATATTTAAAATTTAACACTTAAAGAACCAGTAATATGCTTTCAGATCGGTTTTCTTATCACTTGTTTTTTGAAGTCAATTTGCTTTTTTATTTTACATCATTTTCCATCCCACAAAAACAACTATCAGTCCTCTTTTTGCAAGATTTTAGTTCTATATTTATTTTTAAATCCTAAAAATTTAGATAGAATTGTAATTCTTTGAAGATTAGAAAAAAATTCTGAAGTATCTAAATTTATAAAATGTCTTTTTCTCCTCTTTTTTTAAGCAAAATGGCTCTTCAGGTTGCAAAGGTTGCAGATTAATATCAGAAATGGGAAAAATATTCAAAACCTCTCAACTCTCATTCACTTCATCTCCATCCATCCTTCACTTCTGTTTATCTTCAGTCTCTTTATTCCATCTTCTGTCTCATTTTCTTGTATTTCTGATGCTTCTTTGCATATTGTGGCTGTAATCCAGTAGTCAGTCGGTTCGTTGCTGTCTGATGAGCTCTGACAGCTGCTGCAGGTCAGCCACAGGTTGGTTCTTTGTTCTGTTTTCATTTCTTTATGCTGGTGCTGGTTGTCTTATTTAATTGGGTCAAATCTCTTATTTACTGCATATGTAATTTTTTTTTTATTTTATCAAAACAGTTCTCTCTTGTAAATAAGCTCATGGGCCTCAATGAGAGAAAATGTTTGAAATAAACTAAAAAATAAAAGTAAGGTACCATAACCACCAACAAAATGCTAAAATCAACAACTACTAGCAATTTGACTTTTTTTATTAGTTCAAAACATCACATTCAGCTTAATATGCATTAATACAATCAATACAATTGATTGGTTATTTGTGGGTATTTACAGAGCACTTCACGCTTTATAAAATCTTTACTTTGTAATTAATTTTCTCTCTTGTTGAGGTGAAAAAGTTTTTATTTATGTTGAAGACTAAGAGGCTTTTTCTGCACAGTTTAAATAACATAAATATATACATAAAATATCTCCGAGATGCCGTTCACCTACAGTACAGAAAAATTAGTTTTTAATTAGTTTTTTCAATGAACTTTATAAAAATGATATATTAGTGGAAACTCCTTGGAGGTAAAGATGTGATGCTTTAATTGATTGATGTGTAAATATCTCATTAGTTTCACAAAGTTGGATAATAATCTGACACTGTTATTCATTAGTAAAGTCCTTTTTTAATAATTAGATTATCACATTAATTTATAACCAGTTATTCACATTAAAAATTGAGAAAAGCTCCAAAGATCACAAAACTTAATTAATCTTAAGTTTTTTTTTTAAATCTCCAGGTATTTTTTCTGTACTGATAAAGCCTCAGACAGATGAAGCTCTGGAAAGTAGCATCCAGGTGTTGCTAATCAAATGTATGGACTTATTGATCACAATCAATATCAGGTTCTGTATGAAATCAGAGGTTTTGACGTTTTGCTGCTCTGGTTGTAGGTAACAGCCGCTCCTCTTTAAATTGATTACAGCAGCTTTAGTTTGATTCGTAAAGTTTCCATCTCAATAATTCTCTCTGTTCATGTGAAACCCAACATGTGCATCAGGACTCAGTGCTACGCCTGGAGAAAACCAATCGATCAGTTTCATTTTGCTGGATGAAAAGGTTGTTTTCATTTTTATCCCGTATCCAATCGTTCTGCCACAGCAGGAATAATAACCAACATAAAGTCATCTCTGTGAAATCTGCTGTCATGTTGACTGGCAGAATGACAGGATTCATCTCAGACATGGTTTATGTTGCAAAGTGAGGCATGATGGGTTCATTCAGGAGCTGGAAGATTAGCTTTAGGAAACAATAATTTCCTGTCTGGAGAGGTCAAAGGTCACAGACTTGAGAAATGAGGTCGAACAGAGAGAGGAATTTGGACCCTGATCACTCACCGTCAGCAGCATCAACAGGAATCTGGCATCAGGCCAGCTGGACATTTGACCAGCCTATGGGACAATTAGTAGAACCCATAATGGTCAACAGAGCTGAGGTCAGAACATTCCCAAAGCTTAACAAACCTGTTTTATCGTGTGTTCAGGTTTTACCCATCTGACCCAAACTGCCTGTTCTGAAGGAAAATGATCCTGTGCAGGAAACCTTCCCAAAAACGTTGATCAGCCAGAAACTTATTGATGATGATGATGATGAGGCAAATCAAAACAAGGTGTCTGCAGTGGTGTGTGTATAACTTTGATTTATGTCGTTTGAATTAAAGTCAGTGTATATCCAAACTTCTGTTCCCAGTTTGTGTTTTGAGAAATCATAGTATTTTACTAATTAAATTATTAGAAAATACACAAATGAACGTATGAGTAGAGGGGAGCTCTAAAGGAATACAATATTAAAACTGAGATTGTTAGTGAAGAATTTGTCAGGTTTTAATTATCTGAACCCAATTTAGAGGCAGGAAGTTGGTGACTACAAGGCGTAAGGAACACCTAATAGCCACAGGAAGGAAAACACAGGGAACAGGACGAGAAGGCAGCAGCATCAGAGGAGACAGGGAACATGAATAACCAAAGAAATCATCCAGAAGAAGTGAAGAAGAAGATGTTAAATACTGGGAGCCAGATTACCAAAGAATGGATTAGAAACCAGGTGCAGCTGTGAGTAGAGAGCCGAAGGCAGACTGAGGGAGAGAAGGAGAGAAAACAAACCGAGGAGCAGACGGAACAGACATCTAGAAAAAAATGAACTAAACTCAAGAAATAAATGACCACATTTCATGTAAGATATTTGTTGCTTGGGGTTCTGCAGCCGTCTGCATGTGCTGTGTTTGAGTGACCAGTGTGCTATATTTGTCACCAGAGAAAAGCTGACTCTTTATTCTGACCAATTATTGTCTTCACTGTTAGAAATGAAATAATCTCAGGGATTAAATGTGGATTTATCTCCTTCTGTGGAGGCTTCAGTCCAGTCAGATGGAGCCGTATTGTTTCCAAAGCTCTCAGGAATCCACCTGGACCAGACATTAGTTTAGAAAGGTGCAGCAGCAGCAGCTCCCCTCACTGTTTAAACGCCGACTGGAGGAGATCTGCTCTCCTAAATAGATCCATCTTCTCTGCTGTTTTTTACTGTTTCTGTCTTTATAATTGCTTGTCTTAATTACTGTAATCATCTTCTCTTCACCCCTCATTGATGCCATTTTCATCTCTCCATGCGGATGCTTGATTACTTTGAACTACCCCTTCATTTCACTTCATTACAGTTTTCGTCTGGGTTGTTGTTTCCTGGCTGCTTTTAAAAGAAAATCATTTCTTTAAGACATTTCAGAAACGATTAAAGTTTTGGTGATTAACATAAACATGTTTAGAAGTAAATGATCACATTTGAGTTCTTGTCTGTTAACAGCTGAGCAGACATGACTTTAACTCATCTCAGTAAAATATTAACACCCAGCTGCATGTGATGACATAAAGTGTGGCGTTGCTGAAAATATATTTTTTTATGCTTCAGATTATGATGCTTCCTTCGCACTGACCAGAATGAACCTCCTCCAGTATATGAGGGCTCATCTCTAAAGCTTCTTGTTGTTTTAGACCAACAGCAAATCTAATCCAACGTTCCCATCTCCCTTTCCTCCCCTGAGGTCTCTGTACCATGTAGGCAGCACAGCCTCAGACCCCAAACCTCCAACACACCAAATCTGGAACCAAACTGCACTTGTTTGTAGACTGACTACATTATAAACCTCACATTTTCTCATGCAGCATGAATATGAATCATGACTAAAAGACCAGGATCCCACATAAAAGCCGTTTCTTCTGTAAGAAGCTTTAGAGCTGCAGACAGGAGCTCCACCATCCATGTCCTGTTTGTCGTTTCTCAGGTTCTGACGGTTTTAAAATCTTGCTGTTGATGAAGCATAACTAACCAAAGCTACTGATGGCAGCTGCTTTCTGCTCAGTTGTAGAAAATATATATGTGTCAAATTGTTTTGTAATATTCTGATGTCAGCATCACTTTCATAACCTCTTCTGACTCAGTGAGCAATAAGCAGTTATTAGTGTTTGATAATCATCAACACAACGATGTAAGCTTCCTGATGTTGGGACTGTTCAGCTGTTACCTTGAACTGATGTAACATTTACATTAAACTTAATGTGAAGTAGAACAAACGTCAGTGTTTCATCACAGCTGGATAAATCTTACTCTGAAGTCACGTAGACGGGACTGAATGACAAAATGTTAAGGGTCCTTCAGGTTTGAAATTCAGCTGAGCACAGAGGTAATGTTTTCCCTGCAGGGCCGTGTTATTAACCCCTCTGATGGCAGATATATCCATCAACGCAGCCGCCAGGATGTGACTTTAATTGTTATTCAAGCCATATCTTTGACTGTGCAGCAACCATGACCACAGTGGACAAAGAAGTTTCTCCTTCGTGCCAAAAGTGAACAGAGCAGATCTTAAGGCCAGAGAGCAGAGGAAGTTAACGGTTTGATTCAGCAGAATATTTTTAACCTAGTGAGATGATGCAGATGTTTAGAGGGAACAACACTCATGTAAAAGTCCTTCAGCTGGACTCACGAGACATTAATCTGCTTCAATTTAAATGAGTAACTTTAGATGATTTTGTTCTGGACAACAACGGCAAAAATAGTTTGGATTATTTGTATGAACTCATCTCCAGTTCAGGCTGGACTGCAGCAGTAGTTTTAGTTCTTCTTGACCCGGAGTCGTTGTGGAGAGGAAGCCATTCAGTTTTGGGAATTTAACTTTTGCAGCTGGTTTAGTTTGTCGGCATCAGAGCAGGACGATGTCTGAGGTCTTAGTTCTCAACTTGAAGATGGTGGCTCAGTCTTCAGTTATGGACTGAGGACAGGATGTAAGAAGAGGATTGACAGACGGGAGTCACTGACTTTGTGCCAGAAACTCTTTTGGACCCCTAGGATTATTTCTGCAGTGAACTGATGCATAAGAAACGACAAATGAAACCGAGAGGAGAGGATTTTCACTTCCCATTAATTCACAGAATTCATAGGTTTTGCAAAGTTCAGAAATGGCAACAAATTTGAAAGTCCTCCATGTATTTCTCAGTTATAAATCAGAATCATAAATCTGCTGGCTTCTCTTCAGGCATGTCTGTGGCAGTCGGAGGGATGTGCGATCTATTCATCCTTCAATAATATGCTGAGAAACTCAGAAGCTCAAACAGCAAATCGATAAGCTGTCAAGCAACTAAAAACCAAAACATAAAATCAAGCTGCATTGACTTTTCAGCCCCAAACGGTTTGATTTGAGACGCTTTGACTTTTACAGCCTGAACTGCTGGTAATAATCGGAGTGAAAATAACTGGATTTTCACCGAATATTTTCTCTGCTTTTGATCAGAACAAAGTCTTTGGGCTTTTTGGGATAATTTCTGTTCTTTCAGCTCCACCAGCATTACTGTTTTTAAAGAAGCTGGACGTAACAACCAGCACTTTCACGGACTAAACCTTTATTCAGCGATTTCCATCAAGCAGAGACCAAACGGTGTGTGATCACTTGCCTGCACAGGGACATTTATTACAGAGCAAAGCAGAAAAACAAGAAGCATGCAAAATACATAAAAAACACATCAAGCATTTGAAAGAAGGGAAAATATCAGAACATGGCGTAAAGAAGAGCAAATTGTGGATATTTTCATAAAAATAAAGCACAGATCATCCCCTCTGAGTTGAGGCTGAAGCACCAACACAAAGCGATGATGATGGCGATGATGATGATGATGATGATGATGATGGTGACCACTGGGTTCTGTTAGTCCAGGCAATCAGCAGGAATCTCCCCATAAGGCATCGCTTTCCTCTCCGTCTGTCAGCGTCTTTAAAGCCCACAGGAAGCAGGGCATGCTGGGCCGGTAACCGCCCAACCCGCAGCAACCAGATGGACATAAATACCAGCAGCAGGATGAGCTGAAAACCCCAAACTTGACTCCTGGAAGTATATCATCCCATTTAATTAAACACAGTTTGACCGAGTCCTCATTTCTGAAATTGTTTACTTCACAGCTCTTTAATAAAAAAGCATTCCTGTAATGCAATTAGACACTAATTACAGGCTGCAGAGGGAAAACGGGGATTGTGTTCAGCTCACTTTCGGTTAATTAATTCCAAATAATCACTTTCTGAGCCTGCAGAGGTTTTTCTTTTCAACACTAACGATGTTTGCTGGTTTTAGGGAAACCACTGTGTTCTTATCAAACTCACATATTGATCATTTTATTCTTAAAATAATTAAATCATTTAAACCTCCAAAGTTCAGACAACATTATCAAGATGTTCTGATAATTGTGGCACCATGAAGAATTGTTTTTTTTTTTTTCTCAATAATTGAATATTGACCACCTGTTAGTAAACCATTAAAATATAATTGTTTTTCTCTAAATCCAGCCTTTAATTGTGGAAAATAACATGAGAAGAAATAGCTTTTAAACAAAATCATCAGTTATTGCTGTTAACACTTTGCGTCGCTCCTTTTTGCCACCGGCGCAGTAATTAAACAGCAGTCAGTCTCTGAGTCCTGGTTCCCATGGAAACCTTCTATTTCAGCTCTTCTGCAGGCTTTAGATGAGATAACCATAGAAGAAGAAGGCTAATTTGGTGTCTGGTGAAGCATTCCTATGATGACCTGGCCACGTGTTTTAGATCCAACGAGGATCCATTTTTTGTGTCGATGTCCTGGTTCACCTCAGCATCACAGATCCTCTACCTTACTCAGGAGACATGAAGTGATTCATCTTTATCACACACCAGAAACTCTTAGTCTGATCTGAGCAAAGCAACATTTGCAGTTAAAGTCCCAGTAGAATAACAATGTGCCATCACAATGACTACGTTTGTGATGGTAGGATGAAATAAGCTTAGATTTTTCTGGCTTTCCTCCAAAATGACCACTTGTTATGGCATCTAATGGTTGTTAGGGAAACGTTGAGACTCCAGTCAGAGTTGGTGATGTTTCTACCTGCCGTTCCGTCTCCTCCCTCTCCACGGTGATAAGAGGAACACAGGTCGGCACAAACCTTTCTGACTTGGATGGCGTGTTTATTTTGTCTTTTCCGTTTTGCTTGATGGTGTTTTTGGTTTCTCTGTCACATCATCTTTGTACATCAAGGAAACATAAATTTGTAGATTTGTAATTAGAAGGTTTCAGACACTTCATCAACTTTAAACAGCTACGAATAAAAATGTTTCACTCACATTTATTTTACTGGAGGAGTTTATGATGACAGCCAGAGATGCAGAAGTGATTTTGTTAAAACAGTATGTTGTCAAATTGAGATGTTTTCCACACTCAAACTCTAATTATAGGTCTGGTTTTCACTGTGAGTGATGTTCAATAAAAGACCAAATTATTTTTCCTTTTTTACAACATTTTACTTGAAATGCGAGTCCATTCTGCACATTAAACGAAGGGAGAGGTCTGGTAGCGACTCTTCTCCTGCAGGTACCACATACATAACCAAACTGTCTCGGTACTGACTTCATTACCTGAGTTCCACCTGGTAGAATAGTGCCTGTTTATCTGCACAGTGCCTGCCTAGCAGAGCCACATGCAGTTTAATTTTCAGTTTTGGGTTGCAAAGCGTCCCGTTGAGCTGAACAGAAAAACTGCCTTCATACCTCCAAAGGTAACAGGAGTTTGCAGATGTTTCCAGGTTCAACCACTCTACCCAACGCCTTTGGATGTCTATGAACCGCTGCATTCATAGACATGCAGTGGTTGCATGTCTGTGCAACCACTGCCTGAAGTTTTTACCAGACGAACCGTCTCCAAAGCTTCAGACTGGACGTGTTGATGCCTGTTTCTACAGCCTCAGTTGTTCTGAAATGCGGAGCGTTGTAGCACATTCTCAGGATGTTTCTGCTCTTTTTTGTTTCAAAGAGGCACTTCTTGTTTGGGTTGTTTATGATGGTCATGATTTATACTGATGCTGTGAATCATCCAGCTGGTGCAACATGTGAGAAGTTTTTTTTTTTTTTTTTTTTTTCTGGGTTTTTTCCCAGAGTTCCTCTCAAACATGATTATCGTCTCTCTGCAGAGGATCCTGGAAACTTCACAGAGCCACTTCCTGAGTGGTGGAGTTCCCGTTTGCTGCCGGAGCCACAATGACGGCGGTGGGCGTGGTCTTCTTGATGGATGTGAGGTGGATGTGAGAGGTGCTGTGCATGTAGCTGGGCTGGCGTTCAGGACGGGGACCTCGACCACACCGCAGCTGGCTGGGGAGGAAGAACAACAGTCGGTCAGCCCGGTGTCCAGAGCCAGAGATACGTTTCACCTCTGAAGTAAAGTTTCTGTATTAACTCTTGAGAATGAATGAAAGATTATTTTTAATTCCTATTTGTTGATTTTGCATGTATGATGGCAGTGGTGGGCAAGCTAATGCGCTAAAAGCAGAGCTAATTTATCAGCTATGTCTTTTGCTAACTTTTAATAGTTCACAATTAATTTTTCCAGATAGATTCAAAACTTACTTGGCTGTAATTGTTTGGTTATTGACTGAAAAAATTCAACTACACATTTATGTTCATGCTTTTATTTTGAAGGGGTGAAAACTGTTATTGATGAAGTGCAGTTTCCTTTCCTCACCTTCTCTCTGTTTTCGCCCCAATAACTTTTTGTCAAACATGCAGAGACAAAATAAAACAACACTGTTAGAAAACAAGATAGTTTGACTGAAAATACCAAAGAAAAAAGCAATGCAGAAATTAAGACGAGAGATCAAACAAATCCTAAATGGGTCAAATGTCAGCCATGTTGGAGGAACACGGCTCTGAGTTTGGGTTTTTTATTAATGGAAAAACTTGTACAATAGTTATTGTAGCGATATTTTTATGAAAACAGAAAAGTTTTGAGATGTTTACCTTAAATTCTTTCTCCACAGGATGAAGTTAAACGGATATTTAAAAGACTTGAATCTTACATAAATTCTCAGGTGTAGAATCTGAACTTTGTTCTGCTTGTGATCAGGGATCATCTTAATTTTCCGTGATGTTCTGCATCTAAAACATAACGTAGCGTCTGTCCTCAGGTCACAGTGGCTTTCAGCAGCAGTCGCACAGCAGGAAACGAAATAATAACAGTCAGGATGTGTGGCGTTAGCGGGAGCACTCAGAGGAAGCTTTAGAGGAAGACTGGGCCATGATTGCTTCATTTCCCATGTGAGGGAGTCGATTCACTAAGAAAAATGAGGCACCGGCCTTCTGGTCCTCGCCTTGAATGCTCCGAATTTCACAAATATTCAGCCTTCTGAAAACATTTGATTAGTCTGAAAATTACGATTTAAGTTGGTGTGTGCATGGAGAACATTGAGCCTATCGGAGACAGAGCTGAGGCTGTTTTCACCTGCTGCTGCCAACATGTCGGGCGGATTTACGATGTGTAGGTAGAAAACCACGCACAGCTAATGCAGCATGCTTTCAGCAGCACTGCTCTGGATGGTGACCCACCGTAACATAATAACGGTTGAATCAATCTGAATGCATGTGGAGCAGAACGTTGATTAGAGACTTCAAATATTGATCCTGAGAAAAAAAAAGGGTGTGAAATACAATCGTTGGGCGCTTTCCCATCCAATCACAGATTTAGGTCTTCGAATGGTGGAGAAGCTGCTGAAATTCAAATCGGGCATCAGAACCTGGAAGAAAGGCTGTTTAACGGACTTTGAACGTGTCGTGGTTGTTAATAAAAGTCTGTTGGCTGGATATTTCAGAAGCTGAAGATCTACTGACATTTTCATGAACAGCCTGAAATTTGTCAGAGAATGGGCAGGTGGTGGTCTGATGGTGCAGGGTTTTTTGGCACACTTTGCACCCCTTAGTGCTAACTGATGAACATTTGAACCTAACAACCTTCTTGTTGCTGACCACAGTGCACACATCTTTGTTAAATTTAGATAAATGTCTGGACTCGAGGTCGCATTTTCAGGACTGACTGGTTTTAAACAGACATCTTTTGATGACTGGGGTTTGCACCAGATCACAAAACTCAAGTCATCACTTTGGGTAATTGGACATGACAAGGAGTCACCTGCACTCCAGTGATCTCCATAGTAACCAGGTCTGAGTCCAACAAAGCAGCTTTGAGGATGTGGCAGAGCAGGACATGATCAGCCTCGTCCTGAACAAGTTGGGATAGATCTATAATCTGTGTGAAACATGATCATTGCAAATCATTCTTGAATCAGGAGTTTTCAGTCTCCTCAGTTCTTCCTACTGTGAACTCTGTTCAGAATGAACTGTTTCAGGACTCTGTCACTTTAAATCCAATTAAGCTGCTGCTGGCCACGCCCCCAACTCAGTGTTTACACTCGCAAATGAAAATGGCTGACAACAGACGCACAGTTATTCAACCGCACATCTTTGAAAAGCAGAAGTGTAGCCTCCTGCACAACCAATAAGAATAGAGCAGCTGGCTTCTGGATGCCAAATCAACAACAAAACACTTGTCTTTTCCAGCAGCCATTGTACATCACATACAACAGTAAAACCAGCTGACCAAACGTGCTGGAGCTCAGCTTGTGTTGCAAGGTAACAGGATGGGCTTTGCTGGGGTTGCTAGGTAACACTTCCTGTTGATTTGTGACATCACAGTCAGAAAGTTTTCCAGACACCAATTGACTTATTGCCAAAGAACTGCTGGATGTTTTTTTCTAAGTGTTTAGGCTGTTTTTATAAGCAGAGACCCAAACAGAAGTACAGAAACATGGAAAATGTGAGTTATGTGCATCGGGTCCCGTCTGAAGCTGCTTCGTGACGCTGCCATGCCTCTGACCTGTTGAAGTGCCGGCGGAAGCTCTCGCTGAGCAGGTAGAGGGCGAACGGGTTGACGCAGGAGGAGGAGAAGCTGAGGACTCTGGCCACCAGCGTGATGACGAGGTGGGCCAGCGACAGATCCATCTGGTGGTAGTGGAAGGAGCGGTACATGTAGAGCACGTGGTTGGGGAACCAGCACAAGGCGAACAGGCCCACGAAAACCAGCACGATCTTGGCCAGGCGCTTCCTCGTCTCCATCTGAAAGAGCAGATGCACACCTCTGCTCAGATGTTTGACAAATTATTTTTAACCACAGCTTTAACTCTCACAACCAAGGAACCACAAAGTCTGTGCAGCTGAGATGACATCACCATGGACTGAGACGCACCAATCAGGAAACAACAATCCTCAAACACAGCGTTCAGAGAGAAAGGAAGACAGAAGAAAATAAAATCTAAGAAAGGCTGGAACACTTAGAAAGAAATCACTTTTCTGATGAAAGAATATAAACAACTCCCTTCCAGGAGTCCCTGCAGGATCGATGAACAGAACGCGGCTCTGAACGTCCGATGATGAAACTATAAACAGAAACGGACAGTTTTAGATCCAGAGGAGTCAGGCTGACATCGCAGCCCTTTGAGAGGACTCGGCATGAAAGAAGCCGCCTTCAGTCATCCAACAGACTTCATGCCAGTCAGACGTCTGTGCATGTGGACATGCAAAACATGTCAGCTGTGTTTTCTCACAGCATTTCCCTGTGAACTTCAGGCTTCAGGAGGAACATGAGAACCCAGAGGAACAGCTTCCTTCTGCTGAATGTGGATTCTGGATGCAAACATCCTTTGAAGTGATGAATTCTTCTTTAAAATCCGACGTTACGTGAGCAGAACCATGATAGGACCTGGTCTGACTGCTGCGCTTTGGTTCAGTGTCATACCTTTGACTTCCTCCAATCATTTGGACAACAACAAAACTGAATATCTTATAATTATTTTGATTCACTGAACATTTCTGGTGTCATGAATCCTCCGTCTTTTTCTAAAATCTCCAACTGAACCAAGACGATGTGATGTAAGCAAATCCACAGCCAATCAGAGTTCAGATGTTGAGTCTGTCAGGTTCTCACCTGTTTGTTCTGATCCGAGTCTCTGGTGGCTCACCTGAACCAACATGATCACAAAGTCATTTACGCGCTGTAAGAGGATTACTGGAGCCAACTGAACACAGGATTAGCTTTAGCTGGAGTGGATTTTTCTCACTAAATATGCTGTAATTAAATACGTTCAGCAGCAGCTGTTAGTTCACCTCATCGGCCCTGTCCCTTTCAGGAAGTAAATCATAATTTATGTAAAAAAAATGTTGAGTTGAAGCAAAACTCTGCTGATGAGGAAGTGAGGATCCTCTCAGAGCTTCGGGACACTTTCTGCTGCTTTCCTTCCTGAGTTTCTCAGAGACCGGCAAGCTGGGAGAAACTTTATTTATTACATCTGCATTTGTTTATCGCCTTTTATTGCTGTATGAAAATGTAACTTCAAAGGGAAACCTTCATCATTCCAGCTTTAACTTTCACTTCACTTTATCAGGATATAATGAAAGGATTTGGTTTTGAAATGATTTAAATCTAAACTCAAGTGTAGAAAACACTCAACAGAAATGACCAATAAATCATAATTAGATGATCAACATCTGTTTGGTTTAATCACCCAGATATTCTTACAAGAAAACAGAAAAACATGGAAATTCACAGCCCGTTTTCCATTTGGCATTTTATTAGGATTTATGTGAATTAGCTACAAAAAGTTATTCATTATTTTAAAGCACAAAAAAATAAAACTCCAACAGGTGTGGCCTGCATTTCTATCCAGACCCCTTTACTTTTTTACCCCTAAATAAAATCCAACTGGCCTAAGAAGGTCAATAACTGAGTAAATAGAAACTCTAGCATAATCCAACCTCAAAACACAAAAACACAAAGTCTCACCAGGAGGTTTTGGTCTAACTTCTAGCGCCAATGTTTACAAGTCGCTTCAGTAACACAGGAGCTTATTATCAGTAAATAATTCCTTAATATTGGTTATTGTTTTAATGTAACAAAATGTGAAATTACATTTACAACGTACCCAGCATCTTTTTACTGTTTTTATAAATTCATGACCTGTCTGAAGCGTCTAATTAGAAACTAATTTAACGTGGTTTGTTCCCTGGAGACCGTCTCTTGGTATTTGGTGACCCACCGGGGATCCGGGCCAGAATGTTACTGCCTCCCTCATGAATGGATTCATATCTCTGTAGTAATAATAGGAGGAAAGTTATTATCAAGAGATTTCCCCCCAGGCAGAGCGAAGAGCCATCGCTGTCTCTGAGGCAGAAGTCTGCAGAGCCGCCCGGGAATTACAGGCTGCCTGATCCCATTAGAGGCTCCATGGTTCATCTCCAGGCCACTGCTGGATGCGCTGATCCATGAAGTTGTCATTTCTTATTCTTGGATTCTCTATGCTGAAATTCAGAGAAAGTATGTCCTCAGGTTGTTACACAGCAGAGCAACATCTGGGTTTGCAGGTGAAACACAGCTTTTAGTTCCAGGAAGCAGGTGGAAGTTTCCCATCAAGCATTCAGGAACACGACTTCCATCCGTCATTCATCCGAACGCGCACAAAGAGGAGCGGGTCCTGACAGCATGCTGGGTTTCTGACCGACAGAATCAGTCTGACAGGTTTGCTCTCTGAGTGACGTAACTACAGGAAATAAAACGTCTCTGCAGGTTATTATTTACATGTTTAATCTCAGATTAACTCCAGATTTGTTAGGTTTTGTGAAAATGTGTTTTATATAAAGACTGAACAGATAAATGAAATGCAATCATGAGTTTAGCCTCTAGGTGGCCTCACTTCTAAAACATGGAGGATTTTGGGACCCTGAGGAGCAGAAATGGAAACTGGGATCTGAAGACCTGAACATAAAAACAGGAAATGATTAGAACCAACATTTTACTGAAAACAGTTTACAAATTAATTTGAAAAAATAGTTAAAAACAAGCCAAGACTGATAGATTTCATTCATTCATTCATTCATTCATTCATTCATTCATTCATTCATTCATTCATTCATTCATTCATCCATCCATCCATTCATTCATTCTTCCATTACCTTCCATGTTTCCAGTTGTTTCTGTTTGTTGTCATTAAAGTCAGAAGGTCTGAACTGTTTTGTTCATTTTCAGTTTTCTTGTTTTACTTGATGTTTTCCTCTTGGTTGATAAAAAAGGATCATTTTCATTCCAGGTTGTAATGAAAACGTCTCTGTACCTCAGAGGCGTCTGGTGAGGTTTAAAACTTTCTCTGATTCAGGTGTTTAACTGCAGGATTGTTTTCTTTGATTTAAAAAAAAAAAAGCAAATCACAGTTTTACATTAAGTTTAAAACTCATTTTTTAAAATCTAAAGCAAACACCTGAGTAATTATAAAGTAGTGCCTTTAAGTAAAAACATTATGCTGATCATCTCAGCCTCCTTCCTTTATGGTATTTCTGTCTCTGCCTGTCGTCTCTCCATCTCTCTCTCTCCTCATGCGTCGCCTTCATCTCCGTCTCTCTGTCTCACATCTCCATCATTCCTGTTCCTTTGTAAACATTCACCTCCGTCACCTGCAGCACATCTTCCTCTTCTTTATTTTCTGTTGGCTGTCAGTCAGAATCGCTCAGCCCTCCAAGAATCTGTGGAATCACAACAGGACAGCCGCCTGCTGCTGCTGCAGGTAATGAAGATGAGTCAGTTTCCAAACGGTTTCATAATGAGCCAAACAAACTTAAAGCATCCACCTACTTACGCTCTGAAACACCAATTATGCTTCCCACAGAATGCATTTCTTCTCTGCCAAGGTTTATTATGCAAATACATGAGGTTAGGGCAAACCGAGAACACCAAAAAAACTTTCTGAAAGTGAAATTAATTCACCTGAAGTTACGTCTTGGAAGTTATTTTTTAAATTGTCTCACAGCTCTGGCTCTGAGCTCAGTTGGTTCCCCCAACATCTGTGAAGAAACACTTTTGATTCTGTTCAGATTAAATAACACGACTGTTTCTGATCTGTGGAGTACCTCAGGGTTCAGTCTTTGGCCCCTGCCTTTTCATTGACATGTTTATTCTAACATGTAATTATTTACACATTTCAAGCCAACAAGACGCTGAAACCAGAATATAAAAACACAGATTATTTTCTGCCCTTATGAAGTTAATACTTCTGTTGTTTTAAGTCGGTTAGAATTAGCAAAATCATTTCTATTTGTTCAATGCCAGATATCTTAGCGAGAAATATTCTTATTTTTAGAGATTAATTTTGCAAGTTTACGTCCATCAGGTCAGTGTGGATAACTGCCTTAAAGCTGTAAATAATTATTAAAGTAACTAATTACTTTTGAAACTGTAATCAGCAGTTAGTAACTAATTACGAATATTGCTGACAATCAATACTGAATAAATATTCAGTCGTAAGCTGTCTGCTGCAGCTTGAAGGCGTCGGTGATGAAGGCGAAGTTGTCTGAAGTCTTTTCATCAGACAGAGGATTGAGGCGACTCACTGAGACGGTGCTGATGTCATTCTCTGTGCCGTCAGTGTTTCTGTCCTGAAGGACACCTGAGGGGTGGAGATGTGCTGCCAGGCAGCGTGGCTCTCCACACAGCAGAAATTCAATCACAGCAGTTTTTATTTCGATTTTTCACTTTAATATGAGCGTTAAAACGTGGAAGGCTTTATCCATTAAATGTTGTTTATTACCTGAGGGGAGGATTAGAGTCTCACACACCATAAAACAAACCACATTAACTGGATATTTTTATGTCCTTGTTATCAATATTCTGTATTTTCTGTTACATTTGCAAAACTGTTGTAAACTGGAACGAGATTTTCTGTTATCTTAAAAGTTTTACATATTTTAACTTATTTGAAATATGCAGAAGTTTGCTTAGCAGAAATAACTCATTTCAGACAGGTTGAGATCTGGACTTTGACTGGACCATTTCAACACCTTCTCTATATGCTAACTGTTGGGTTGTTCAGAGGTTTCAGATCATGGCTGTTNGATGGCCTCACCAGGTCGTTGACCTTCCTACTCGTAAAACAGCTGCATGGTTTTTTTTAGGAATGTTGTTTTGCTTTCACTCACACAGCTCAAAGTGTTTCTCC
Source organism: Poecilia latipinna (assembly GCF_001443285.1). NCBI lineage: Eukaryota > Metazoa > Chordata > Actinopteri > Cyprinodontiformes > Poeciliidae > Poecilia > Poecilia latipinna. Next base: position 25,705 of record NW_015115629.1, read on the forward strand.
TCTTTTAGCCAAATGGTGGCGCTGCAGACTCCAGCGGTCAGCCCAGTCACAGTCAGTACAATGTGATTCTCCCATCTGTGTTGAATTTTGTGATTTGCTATTAGATTGTAAAGTGATTCCTCATGTGTCACCATATATTTGTAGTAAATGTAGTTATTTGTAAACCATCAAGGACTGTAAGGCAGCTAATTTGGGATTAGCAATCTGGTTTTGAGACAAGAGGTTTTGGGTAATTTTGTTTTTTAATTATCTATGTTAAGAGTCGTGGCCCAAAATAAAGTGTCAGGAAATCAAACTGTGGTGCAGAAAGAGGTGAGAATCAATTCATCAAGTTCATTCGTGTCGCACGTTTCTTACTTCTAACATCTAAGAAAGAAACTGAACTGAAGAATTTTTAAAAAGCATTTTAGTCCCACTCATATTGACAGTTGTCCATGTCACCCAAATCAGTGACTTTTACTGTGAAGTTAATAATCCTGGTGACAGCAGGCAGATTCAATCTGCTGCGTTAAATCACTGTCCTCCATTTCCTCCTCCCTCTGAGTCGCCGTGTCGGAGCACATTGTGTTTGTCATGTAATTCATCTCATTACTGTTAAACCCGTCTGCAGCTTCTCATGGGGCAGCGATTCCATCAGAGCTTTCCTAAATGGGAAAAGCTCGTCTCAAATCTGCACATCTCACAGGGTCACCAGGCGATTGCTGCGTTGGCCGCATACGGCTGCTTCAGTACCCAACAAGGCTGCTGCTTCATCTGAGAGCAGAGCTCATTATGTCCCCAAAGATCAGAAATGCAACGAATCACACACACACACACACACACACATTTCCACAGGAACAACTAAACTCTAAAACCTCAGTGTGTTTAAATTGGTGATAACTCAATGAAAATTATAATCTTGTTAACTGAAAGTTATGTAACTAATTGCAAACAATTACATTTTGATCGAAAACTATACATCAACAAAATAAGCAACATTTTCAATTCAAAGACCAACCAATAAACCCAGGAGCTAAACAAAAATATATGGATTGTTTTCAGGTTCTCCATCCATCAGATGGTGCAAAGTGTTGTTGTCCTGATCATTCATGGAGCTTCTTAAACTGTGGATGCTAGCGTTAGCGATGTCTGTGCTGCTGCAGCATGTTTATTACTGAGATGCTAATTTAAATTAGCATAGCTTGGCTGACAGGCTAACTCCTTTTAGCGGCTAAAAGTCCCATCAGATTGTTATTTTTTGAACCCAAGAAAAATGACTTTGTCATTCATCCAAAATGACAAACAACAAGCAGATGTCACTGTTTCATTTTTTAAAAAGTCACATTTTTAATTTAAAGTCCAAAGTTCAGTTGTTTTACTACTTTGCCATAAGATTATGACTATAATATCTTTTCCTGCGTCCCGTCAGATCATTTTATGGAAGCAAAACTCAACCAATCAACCAAGAGGACCAAGCAGCTTTATGGTCCGTCACTTTGTTTGTCATCTGTGAATCAATTAATTTTTAATGCCCTACTTAAAATGTCTGTATTGAACTTAATGAATTGATCCTACAAGGATGTAAACAGATGAGGCCAAGCAGCAGAACACACAGGTGTGAGTCTAACAGAGATCAGGCCAGCGGAGAAGATTGAAAATGTTCAAAAAGCTACAAATATACAAATACAACATGGAGCATCTGACTGACCTCAGTGACATGAGAGAACCCAAGTCTGCACAGGAGAACATGCAGAAAGACCCAAACTGGGATTCAAACCTTTGACCTTCTTACCCCCAAATGTGCCTTTGCTCAAAATCTGCTGCAAAATTTAAAGCCACTGATATAAAAGATGTCTAAAGAAGATTTCACACAGAATAACTTTCATTGGGCTTGCACCTTTCTGTCCTATCTTATCTGATCCAAGTGAAAAAATCCCAGCTGTATTCTGAGATTATCTTATCTGCCTCAGTAACGTCTCTGCAGGTTTAAACCCTGGACAGGTCAGCAGTCCATCTGATGAACTCATTAAGATGACAGAGCCTCCAAGCAACGCAATAAATCTTTACAACTAATTCTGGTGCTTCTTGCTGTAAAGACACATTTAGTTTTCAGTTTTTCTCTTCACGTTTTGTCAGCATTAGAGATTTTAGATTCTCCTAAAGTCCAACATCATCTCTTCTGTTCTACATGGTTCGCTGTTCGATGGGGCTGAAAATCGATACAAGTTTTTCATCCCTCCTCTGGGCTGCAAGGCAGCAGCTCAACCTGCCGTGTCGCTTTGCATCTTCCCCTGCAATATTACATCATCATCATCACCATCATCGCAGCTGATGGAAGCTGATTTACTCCCACATCCTGCAGAAAAGTCAGACTGGATCTGCTGTCCGACCGGAACTGAGAAATTCACCCGCCTGCTGGGTGGAAGACGCAGGATGTAAAATAATAATAACCATAAATATCTCCGGCCTCTTCATGTTTACTTTATGAAGACATACATGTGTCGTTCTACGTTTCAGGTGACATGAAGTGGTTCAGTCTCACCAGTTCATAAAGAGGTTCTCAAAACCCAGCTTTTAATTTGGTAGTCCATTTCCTCTTATCATCAAGTGAGTTTGTGAATTACCTGAAAATATCTGCAAACTAAATACTTAAATATTAACTTTATAAGCTAAATATTTAGCTTGCTACCTGAACATCTGGTTTTGACTGAGTCCTGCTATTTAACTAAATCAAGTTATTTTTTATTCCTGAAGCTGAAGAAGAAACGTCTGTCGACATCAACGTGTTCATCTAATCATCGTTTATCGCTGACTCTGCTGTTTCTCTTCATGGATCAGCTTTTGGGTAAAAACAGCTGAAACGGCCCAGCAGAGCTTTTCCCAGGTTCCCCCTCCAGCTCATCTGTTGGGACTTTGAGACGTTTCCCAGTCAGGCTGGAAATGACATGATTCAAATGGGTTCTGGTTCTGGTTCTGGTTCTGTCCTGCAGCCTCTTCCCACTGGAGTCTTTTAAACATCATAACAAAGCATTTCTGAGCCGCCGTCTGTTTTCTCTGAGCTTCCAGTTGAATTCCTGCCATTAAAGCAGAGACTCTGTCAGATTTGCCATGAACATTGATTCTTGTCATATTTTCCTCTGGAGGCGTTGCAGTGACTCCGGCCGCCTCTGATTTATGATACCCGATGTGTTCTGCAGCCGTGGGCCTGTTAATAACTCAGCTCCTCCTCCTGTCCTCCAGCTGTGAAGATCAAGCTTGTGAAAAGTGATTACTCAGTCTGACTGACACGCTGCCTCCCTAAAGCCTCCCCTGCAGACCCAATGTTTACTACGGCCCTTTGAGGGAGCTCTGGGTGAAAAACGCTGATGACCGAGTCTTCCCCCGTTAGACGGAAAACTTTGCAGTTTGATCAAATGTTCCTGTATGTCGACAGATCGTTTATTTTAAGTTATTTCAAGTTAAGTAAATGAATCATTTCAGATATTAGGTTGTGCTACATTCAGGTCTTTGCACCTACACTAACCAGATATGAGGAACATTAAAGGAGCGAGCGCCGTCTGTCACTGCGAGTGACAAAGATGACACGAGGAGGCCGAACCGTTTCTGGTTGACCTCAGTTATTTGTACAAACTTCACTTGAAGGTCTTTTTGCACCTTGAAAGCACTCAGTCAGGTTGCCATAAATAATTCATGCCCTTAGTGTGTAAACCAGAGATGATGTTGGATCCTGAACATGGACGACTTCTCCCAGCCAAGAAACCACAGATTTATTCCACAAACTGGGAAATATTAAGTTTTTATTTCCATTGGTATTGATTCTTGATTCAGACAATTTAAATATTGAAACAGACTAATAAAAAATTATTTGCAATATAAAAATGTTGGCCAAATTAAATGGATGTTCAGGTGCTGCATAAATTACTTTTGCATAAATTACTGTATCAATGCAGCGTGTGATGGAGGACATCCGGCTGAGATGTTCAGGTTGATTTGTTCGTCTTCCTGTTGACCAGTTTGGACCACCAGGGTCATTGCAGAAGCTTTTGGTACCTTTGACGGTGTCGGCCGGTACCAAGTCCTGCAGTAGAGTGAGATCAGAGAGCTGAAGTTCTCCATCAGGCTCAAAGTTCACCTCTGACCTCACACAAGTTGCTTATACTCCATGTTCTGATGTCAAGTTTGCAGAAACTTCCAGCTTAAACCAAACTGACTCACGTTGGTTAACCCTAACTCTTTAACAAAGACCGGTCTGCCATCACAATGACTCATATCTGTCGTCTCATGTTCATACTGAGGCAACAATCCCAGCCCTGAGGATAACGGCGTCCATGTTGCTCTGGCCTCTGTTTCCCTCCCCAGCAGATTGGGACCTTGCAGGAGTTTCCAGGGCTCTGCCTGACTTGTAGGAGTTCCTTAAGCTTTTTGGGTGTCACTAATATGACCTTCAGCCAAACCAGGTAACTCAGGGTTTGGTTTAATATCACCTCATAAAAAGGAAACGTAACTTGCACATTACCGCTAAGTGGATTAGTGAACCGTCTCATTCTGAAAGCTGCAGAAGCGTACCTGTCTCTTGGTGTGTTCACTGACTTCCCCCGGCATGTTGTAGGCACTCTTGATCAGCGTGCGGGCAATGTGGTAGTAATACACTGAGATGATGGTCAGAGGGATCAGGAAGTAAACCAGGAAGATCATCACAGAGTGGATTTTGGGATGCATCTGATTGGACAGCGGGTAGGGCACGCAGTTCACGAAGGTGACGTTCATGTTGTCCCTGTGACCCTGAGGAGGCGAGAAACACGAGGAGAACGTGATGAAGACTGAGACCATCATAAACCTGGAGGGAACCAGAGACAGATGTCACTTATTAATAGACTATAAAGGAGAGAAGAAAACGAGTGTTTGATGAGAAACCCCACTGAGACAATTGCAAGCAGTTTAAAGACATCAAAACATTTTGATATTATGGGCAAATCAAAGCAATGACTCATGAAACAATGTCTGCTGGTGTCTCCATCATCCTCCTAAATATTTCCAGCTCTGGGTTTGATGTTCCTCACATTAATGTCCCCTGGATGCCTGTAAAAGCGCTGTGAGGGGGCGGGGGCCGTTATGGGCGCAGTCAGGAGGGCAGCTTCTTCTCCACATAAAGAAAATCATACAAAACATTTGTGTTTTAGTAAAGGTGGCCTTTGAAACAGACTGTGCTGTTTGTCCGTATTATTCTTGGATTGTTCCATTCTTCTGGCTTTGAGGAGCTCCATGCTTCTACATGCAGCTCAGATGAGACCAGAGCGCTTTGGATTCACAGCATGGAGCATTTGAAATTCAGAAAATAAAAACGGTGAAACAAATGAAAGCTGCACTTTAGAGCAGAAATATCATTTAAACTTCAACAGGCAGAGGCAGGTGGGATTGTACCTCATCAGAAACTTGGACCATTCAGATCTGCACAATGTAATGTGAAAGAAAGTCACAGAAGCATTTTTGGGTGTAAAGTATCTATAAAACCATGACTGCCATCTCAAGTCCTAAATCAAAGCAGTTAAATACCCAGTTCTGTTTATTCTACAGGGATCTTCTGTCTCTTCCATGTCTGTTGAATTTCTCAGGTTGGATCACTGAGGTAACAAACCCAAATGGGCCAAAATTTCCTGGAATTTTGTCAATGACTCCTTTGGTTTTCATTGTGCTGGAATAAGAACCAGAAACACCCAAAACATCTTGGAAAAGCTACGTTTTAGGAAGGAAAGCTGAAAGGATAAATGCAGTTTTTGTTGTACCTGCATGGAAATCACTTGTGAGAAAATGGCTTCAGGGACGGCCAGCAGGACGGACAGCAGCCAGATGGACACGGCTTTCAGACAAGTCCAGAAGACGGCGCTGGATGTCTGGATGTCCATCGGGTTCACAATGGCCTTGTACCTGAAGGGCAGACAGAAAGATGGCAGGAGAGTCAGCTTGAAAGAGAAGAAGCTTCAGAGTGTGGCCTGATAAAACCAAACACTATGGAGAAATAATTACTTGGACTCTCACTGCAAAGAATTGGACTTTAGCCAAACCCCATGAGGAGCAGGAGTAGGAAATGTCTTAAACTTCCTCCTGCTTGTAATTTATCACTCAGCATTTGGAAGCAAGGCCAACATGGACTGAATGGCTTTATGATTCAAAAACAGCAGACAATCGCTGACTGGCCAGGATGAAATGCAGCCTGAGAAATCGAGCTCAACGGGACAGATCTCCCGCTGAAGTGAGATGAGAATCGAGTGGAATTGCAAAAAGAAACGAGACGTCTTCACATGAAATCGATGTCTGCAGTATTGTGACAGGAAACTGAGAGTTGTGGCTCGACTTCAACCAGGTCTCAAACTCTGTTCCTCCTTCATCCCAGCAGATATTTGACAGTCTGACTGCAGAATTAGACTTTTTGTGGCTGTTAAATGAATAGAAATATTTGATGCAGAATCTTTCCTACTGGGCCGACCCAGAGTTGGTTTTGCATAAACTGAGTTCACTGAGCACCAGCAGAGGATTTACACATTGAACTGTGCTGTCAAGCAGATGGCATCAAATTCAAATGAAACATTTTGCTTACATTAAGTCGACAGGCTCTCCCTGTTCATGTGTCATCAGCTGCCAAGAAAAAACTGTCTGATTACAGAAAACAAGAAGATCTAACGAGATGAACAAGAAACTTGAAACTAAAGGTTCAAACACCTGCACATCATAAAACCATAAATTTGATCAAAGTTTGATAAAATCTCATTGGGACACACTGTCCCCCGTTGCTGTGTGATGATGTTGCCTCTGACTGTTGCCCAGGTTGTCTTTGACCTTATGACCCCGCTAACAGGCATCCTGGATCCGTGTCACGACTTTAGCATGTCATGCTAAAGTCCTTTGACCCTCAGAGTCACACCTACTCTCCTCTCTGCTGCAGCCCCTGAACCAGGCAGGGTAAAACCGCCTGGAGCCTCTGACGGTGAAACATCACCAAATGTTATTTATCTTAGAGGATGGCAGCTTTTCAGCTCTTTTATTGCTATAATTAAGTAAAGTTGTTTTGTAAAAACTGATGCCCGCTGCCTGCATTCAGTCCTGTCCCCACAGAAAACAAGCATGTCTATCATGTAGGGTAGAAAGTAATGTCTAATGAGGTCATGAGGCAGGAGCATACAAAATAATTTGGCCTTTTTAATCCAAGCACATTTGTCAACATCAGCGTTTTAATTTGGCCATAAATCTTCCAGTGTTTCCAGTCCACTGACCGATGGTGGCCATAACTTCAGCTGATGTGCGTCTTCAGACCAGCAGACTAATGAGAATAATATCAACTGACCCTTAAACATTGAAAAGACCTTATCTGATTGCATTCATTAATTAAAGACTATATTAATTAATAATGCTCATCATGTACTTTCCCTGACCTCTATTAGAGTCATTCTTTACCAGTAGACTAGAAAAACAAGCAGATTTGCTCTTCAGGATGAACATCCACAAGTTAAAGAGACAAGAAAACGAGTAACACTGAGAGGCTTCAGGCAGATCTTCCTGTTGAATGAAGGACTTCCTCTGGTTCCTGGGTTATGACAGAGGGGAGAGTAGATGTGACTGCATTAGAAAGCCTGATTGTTCAGCACAAAGCAGCCAAATAATGTGGTACCAAGCAGAACCAGGTTGATGCATCGGCCATTTTAGCCTCATAGCCTTTACACAAACGTCGATAGGATCAAACCCCAAGATGCCGGTTTCTCCAGGCCTCAGCGTACGTTTAGCCAAGCCGCTGATGATCCCCCTGCAGGTCCACCTCTAACTGGAAATCCACTTAGATTCTCTATTACTTTATCTTCCTGAAGCTTCCTGGAGCCAGAACTGACCTCACCTTACCATCCAGCCAGTGTGTGAAGGCTGGATCTCAGAAGTAGCGTCTGCTTTTCATTGGTTAATTTCAGTACATTCTTATTTATTGCTATTTTTGTCAGGTTCAAGTTACCTCAGTGACAGTTGTGGGCTTTTTGCTTCGTATCTCCATCAGTAATTGGGCGAGAGGCAGAGTTCACCCCAGACCTGTCGCCGGTCCGTCACATACAGACGGATAGAAAATCATTTTCTGCTAAATCTACAACTCGTGTTTCCACAGCAGAGTGGAAATTAGGTGAGGTTGGCTGGTTGAGATCCAGCTGATAAAAAATAAAAAATTGAAAGATGCAGAAAATATTCAATATAGCATAAATCCCCAGAGAGTTGACATTTTAAAGGAGCAGAAGCATGAAAACTTTCCCCTTAGCCAGCAGTTCATAAAAGTTCTCCCATGTTCATATATCTCCATGAAACTCAGAATCCGCTACATGAACATTTCCATGAAAAGCTTCTTGCAGCAGCTCTGCAGGCTACAGGCTACTGTTGGGGTCAGCTCCCATGATGCACGGCTGCAGTCTGCCGCACCGATCAGCTTGTACCTGCAGCCGTGATGAGTAAAACAAGCAGGCTGGTGTTGCTTCTTTGTTTTCTGTCAGGGCTGCTGAGGGACTCGACAACGCCCCATCACAACAGCTATTATTCTGCTTCCGCCTCAGAAGTTTCAGCTGTTTTCCGGAGGAAAGAAACAGAATATAAAATCCTGCCTCTGTTTCTGTTCTAACTAATGAAAAGCTCAAATCAATCATTAAAGAATCTCTGTTTGTTTTCGGCTCCAAATGCAAACATCAAATAAATGTGTAGTCTTTCTCCTGGTGACGTAAACGATGAAAAACAACCAGCAATTGGCTGAGGCTGCAAAAAGACAAAGAGGAATCCGGAGCACTTTGTCATTTGAATCATTCCTTGTGCATTTTAAATTCCTGAGGGGCGAAGCAGATCCGTGATTTAGCAGCACAGTCACACGGAGCAGGATTAATTCAGACCTGTGACTATGAGCCATCTGTTAATGCACTGCAGCTAAACGCTCCATGAGTTAGACTGAATTTAAACAGGAAAACCAAACTGAAGATTTAAAACCTTAAATGTTCACATCAGTTTAGAATGTAAAAACATGAAGTTCCTGCTGCGTGTTTCATACAAGTGCAGATAAAGATATTTTTGTCTCTGAAATGGAAGAAAGAGAATATAAATGTGTAGAAAAGTATAACTTTAACCTGTAATAACCCTAAAACTGGCTAAGAAAGTCAGAAACATAAACAGAATCTAAGTAGAAAGTTTCATAATCTTTGGAGCTTCATGGTCCTGCTCTTATGCTCATTTTATTTTATTTTTTATCTCCATGTATGACTTATAGATCAAAGCATAAATTATGGTGGCCAGAAAGGGCCAACAGCAAAACGCACTGCAAACACAGAAATGATCCGAGCTTCAAAACACAAAAAACATAAAAAGGCTGAAATCTAAAAGTGCTGCAACCACAGGAAATAGAGGCAAAGGGGAAAAAAAGATGAAATACTGGAAACTTGCTCTGCAAAACAAAGTCCTCCAGACCACCAGGGGGAGTCTGGAGTAGGTAATATCACCTGAGTAAATACGCTGCTGTGTTATTGTAAAATACTGCATGTTTGAAATAGACATGCAGCATAAGACACTTTTACTTTCTTCCTCTAACTTTCTTCTGAACATCACTTCTTTGCTGAGTGTCTGGAGGTCGACTCCCTCTGGTGGTCTGGAGGACTTCTGTTTGTGGAGCGAGGTTCCAACATTTCATTCTTGCTGCTGTTTTCATTATTTACTGAATTTCCCTTTTGTTTCTGTTTTCTGTGATTGCAGTATTTTGTGTTTTCTGTTAGTTTTTGTTTGTGTGTTTTGGAGTTTGCATCATTCAGGCGTTTGCGGCTCAGTTCGATGTTTTCTGTGTGTTTGCATCCTCCAGCCTCCTTAATAAATATCCTGCCATCTTCCCTTTCCTAACTGATTGGCAGTTTTTTTGCAGTGTGACCTCTAATTCACTTCCACTATATTCCAGCTCTTGTCTTTCCAACCTGGCATTAATGCTTCCTTTAAACTGTTACATCTCAGCTGTTCAACACGAATGTTTCAACCCTCACATTTCAAGGATTTCTTAGACATGACCTCCTCTAGTTCTCGAACGACGACAGTTTGTTTGAGGCTAAAGCTCCTGTCTGAGTTTGTTCTGACGCCGTCTCTTTGATGAAGAGCGATTCTTTCGGGCTTCTTCTCCTCCCACTCAGGATTTTCTGAGTCTCTGCGGCGTCTTATTGTTTATTTTCATCCATCAAGTAAATTCAGGATTTCACTGAAGGAACTTGATGTATGTTGGCGTTTCAGGGTAATGGCTGCACCGGCAGCCTGTCAAGTTGCTCATTTTTATTGTTTGTTAATGTTTTTATATCATTTTATTAGCAAAACAACAGATTGGTAATGCACTCTTTTTATTTTACATATTAAAACTTGAAGCTAAGAGTTTATGAACATTTCATGAGCTACTAGTCAACATTAACTCACTTCTGTTTATACAGAAATATGTTTGATCTATTTTCTGCAGAGACGTCTGATTGGCTGTGATGTTGGTGAAATGTGGCAGAACCATTAATCCAGATGTTTGAGACATCTGGACATTTATAACAGTTAATTATAATGTTATAAAAATTACATGAACAGATTCATTAATCTGTTCATATGAGACGAGAGCAAATAAATTAGTAGCTTATTGTTAATTTATTTTGAAAAACTAAGAAGAAACTGAAAAATGGGGTCATTTTTGACTTCCTGTGTTGAACGAGTTAAAAATTATGGATTTATTAATATTTTTCAAAAATCACATTATAATCCATCGCTTCAAACTCTGTGACTCTAAGTTGAATTAAACAGAAATGTTTTGTATTAATTTTAGCCTGAGTGGGCTTTCGATCTGAATATGATGGATAATGTTTGTCCAGGTTTCTATAGCAACGAAAGAGAAAAAGTGTGTCTCACTAATCAGGTTTGACGTTTCTGTCGGTCTGTTTATTCCAAGACAAAAACCAGAATAAGGCTGAAAACAATGAAGTTTGGCTGAAGTTTTCCTGCTGCTGCTGCGTTTACAGAAATGCGCGGCGGCGGCGCTCCGTCTTCCTGCTGCAGGCAGGACGACGTCAGGTTGCCGCCATGCACAGACTCTGACCACGACACACATCTAATCAGAACACAAGCTGCTCACTCAGGACCCAGAGCCGGTCCGTTTCTGCTGCTGTAATTAGTGCCGGCACCCCCTGCTGTTTGAGTCATTAATGGAGCTGAGAGTCAGCTGCTCCTCCAGGAGCTGTTGATGTTAAATATGGAGATGGTGAGCAGCAGCTGGACACATGAATAAGATGACAGCTGGTGTCTTCCACACTGAGCTCCTTCAGGAAAAACTAAACCTCTAAATTAATGTCCAAGAAAAACCAGTGGCTTATCGGAGAACCCCACAGCTGTGTGCTCGAGTCCCAGAGGATCTCGAGTCCCAGAGGATCTATTTCTGCCTATTTCTGCCGTTTATCTGAATCTGTTTTACTGATCAGAATAAAACTGTGACTGCTTCCCTAGGTGTAAACCTCCCAAACTGGAACCAGATCATTTTTAGCTCAGAGTTTCTCCTCTCTGAGTTAGTTCAGACTCTAAGTGCAGAAACACTTAGCAAGCAAACAATATGGCTGAACACACAATACAAATGAACAAATCCATGAATAAGTTTCTCCAGTACAATAAATTACTTTTTGCAGCAGATGTCAATGTCAAATTTATTTATGTAGCACTTTAAAAACAGGTTTTAAAACTGATAATAAAATAAGTTGATAAAAAGAATCAGGTGGATCAGATGGATCCCTGCTCCAGCTCACCTGAATCGATTAAAGTCTCGAGGCAGGATGACGTTAATGAAGGAGTTCTGCCGTCTGATTCAGATGTCGGGTCGGGCCGTCCAGCTTAGCTGCTTAATCAAATTTTATCTGAATTTCTTGAATCAGTTGATGATAAAAATCTCCATCGGTCTTTCTTTGACCAGTTTTGTTTTTCAATCAGCTCCGTGTTTTTCCCCATAAAGGATCACCAGGTCGCTACAAGCTGCAGACATTTTGTGTCCAAATGAAGCAGAGGTGAAAAACATTCACAAACCTTTGTCACGTTTTACATCCTGTTTTTTTTCCACTTTGGAGGATTTAATGTCCCCCAACATGAAGCAGTGTTCTGAAGCTTTTTAATGCACTCTGACATTTTTAATGTTCTCTTCAATGCATCAGATTAATTGTTTAAAAGTGCACAGAGGAAGCTGGAGCTCCTCCAGCAGCTGCGACGCAGCGTCTGAGAGCTGAGTGGTCTGGCTTCGCTCAGAGACCTCAGCAGGTCCTGAGCTTCACCTGCGGCTCCTCTCAGCCTTTCAGCTGGAAATCCTCCTTCATTAACCGGAAGCTGGAGTTCAGCTGCGCACATTGTGAAACCAACCAACCGTATAAAGTTTGTGCCCTTTTTCAGAAACTGTCATATTTGCAGTTGGGAATAATTGCTGTGGTTCTGGCATGAGGAGAATGTAATGCGGTTTAACCTTGCAGTCCCACAGACTCTGGTGATAAATGAATCAGTCCTTGGACGGACGATGAAAGATGCCAAAGTGTCTCAGTGGAGTTTCTACACAGTAAATATTACAGAGTTTCAGGATTTTACAGGTTCACTTTGAGAAACAAAAGAAAGTTTCACTGCTTCCTGAGGTAAACCAGATCATGTTGCTTGAAATGTACAAATGTAACAGAGCCGAGAAACGACTGAATAAAGTGACTGAGATGAATGAACAGCCATCAGTTACCAAAGGACAGATTAGCAGATTAGTTGGAATATGAAACCTGACAGATCGTTTTCAGCTTGATGAAGTCTATCTGAAAAAAGACAAACCACTTCATACTGTAAAGAACCACTTGACATATTTTCTAGTCTGACATGACAATAATAAGCTGCTGATATTTCTTCCCTTCTTTAAAACCTAAAGGAGACGACTGAAGAATCGGGTTTGAACTTGAAATGTCTAAGCTTTATTTCCAAACCACAAATTCTTGTCAGTTTTGTAAACTTTCAGTCGCATAATGTTCATCATCTGTGTTGAATTATTGGTTATCGACTGTTAATAATTATGAAAATAATTGTGTTTATATTTCTGCTGTTGTTTTGAAGTGAGTGAAGAGCGTTTAGAGTCTACTGTACTCAGGTTCTCTGCTTTTCTGAGGAACAAAAATAAAACAGACAGTAGAGAGAATATAAATACGGTAGCTAAGAGCGTCGTACAGCATGTAAATGATATTTTACATACATTAGTGCTCGAGGGTAGTAGCCTTTCAGTTAGCATTAGCATCCGCTAAATACAGTGTTGGTGTAGATCTTTAGTGTTAACAGAACTAATGTTTATGATTAGTGAAGCTGTCTTCATAATGCACAAGAAGCTGCCATGTGATTGGCTGTCTGTGCTAACGAGCTTTTTAAACGTGTAAGATGAGTTCTGCTGACATGCAGCGGGTCAGCCATCTTTAAATCAAAATAAAACGTCGCCAACCAGACGAGCTCTGCAGAAACAAAGTGTTGGTTTGAGTCGTGCACCTGCAGACTTCCTGTCCACCCCGTCTTCACGCTCCTCTCCATTCCTCTCTTCATCATCCTCATCATCCTCCCTCCTGACCCTCTTTTATCTGTCAGAAGAAGCCATTTCCTACCATTAGAATCCATCTCTCCAAATAGCAGACTTCTTCTTTGTTCTCTTATCACAACTCTTTGTGTTGACACTTTAGTGGCAGAAAGCTGTGAGAAAAATCGATGGCACATACAAAGGTGGGAAGAAATGTTTCTTTCCCTTTTTCCTGCCAGGTCGCCGTCTTTCATCAACAGCAAGGACTTTCATTTCTGTGTATCAGGTTGGTGTGACCCCTGACTTTGTATTTTGGTGAAGAAAGAATCTGTTTTCAGATGTGATACAGTTGTGGAAAATAGCCGGGTAAATATCCAAACATCAACCTTTTCTCAGTATTTTCTAGTGAGGTCACTGACGGGATTTTACACCAAACACCAACATAAACCAAGAAAAACCAAAGAATACAAACTAGTTGTTCTCCTGGCTGTAAGTGACAAAAAGCTTTGGGCTTCCAGCTGTAATCAGTTCAGAGAAAACTTCAGCTCAACAGGGCATCACTGTCCCTGATATTGATGGGAAGTGATTTAGCTTCAGTTAGCCAGTCCAGTCCGTGTTAATTATCCATTAGGCCTGTGTCCTCATCAAGGACCTTCAGCCCAGTCAGGAGCCACTGAGAGCTCGTTAGGGGCCTTTAGCCTCGTTAGGGGCCCACTGGAGACCACCAGGGTCAGAAACACAGCTGGGTGAGTAGCAGATCTGGAAATGAGTTTGCTGTTAGGCTGATGTTATGGGCTTTCAGATGGATGATGCCGGACAGAAGTGGTTTGGAGGAGGAGGAGCTGCAGCTCAACGCCAAACAGGAAGCTGGAAAATGGTGATTTAAAACGTGAGGCTGGTCACCTACAGGAGCAGTGAGTCAGCACATTTTATGCTAAATTCACATTCTGCACATTTTTGTACTTCCATTTGGGTTTCTACTGATTCTAAAAACAGTTAAAGTGCTTAAATAAATCACTCTGCTGGTTTTTTTAAATAAGTTTATGGTTTTTTGGTGTCTGGAAAATGAGCTTTTCAAATGTAATGTCACAAATCAGCAGGCACTGTCCCGTTACCTAGCAACCTCAGCAATGGCTGCTGGAAATGACAACTTAACATCCTGAAACCACTTGATGCATTTTGTTGGTCGTGCAGGAGGCTCCACTTTTGCTTTTCAAAGATATACAGTTGTATAATTGCACATCTATCTGCAGCCATTTTCACATAGTGTAAATGTTGAGTTGGGGGCGTGGCCAGCAGCAGCTTATTTCTTTTAAAGCTGAAACAGCTGAAAATAGGCAGAACTGAGCAGAATAAAAGAATGAACATGTTTTCTATAATCCACAGAGATACCATAAACTGTTCAAGGAATCATAACAGGTCACCTTTAACTTCCAGTTGGACATTTTTAAAAAGAAGATGTAGGAAAATAATGACTCTCATCCTTCCAGAACTTTAAACAAATAATTTAAGCAATTAGCCAGAGTGACTCTTTAAGAGCAGACCTTCTGACAGCTCTGTGAAATGTTCTACTGAGGTGATAAACTGTAAGAGTAGTTAATGATGAAGTCATTAACTGAGGGAGAAAGGATTTATTTTCTCAGGTTTTAGTCTGTAAAGGTGTGAAATAGTCATTTCTACCTCCGGTTTGGGGATCCTTACACCTCTGAGCTTTTATGCTTCATGTAGGAATCCGTTCACAACGATGTGAGCGGTTGTGTTTAAGATGAAGGAGGATGTTAAAGCTGCCAGGAGAACCGCTTCCTGAAAGCTCATTAATGAGACGGATTGTTAGCTCAGTTTTCCTGCTTTCACACTCTGCTGGTTTACTCACATCTACATAGTCAGAGCTGCTGCTGCAGGACCTGCAGCTCAGGTTTAATGTACATCACTGGGAAGGTTGGTGTCTGCACCTTGTTAGTGTGCTATAAAGAAGAAGCTCTGCTCCCAGCCGGAGAAGGACAGAACATTTCTCTGGACCTGAGCTGGTCCTCACACACCGACGCTGTTTGGACTTTTCCCTTCAGCTCGGCTGCAGAGCCGCAGTTTGTAAAAACCAGACAGTTTTTCCCTCAGGCTCTCTGATGAACACAATGAACGCCTCCCAGCCTGCCAGCTACTCTGCTGGGAAGCAAAATCAGCATATTTGCACAACCACAACCTGCCTGGTTCTCCTAAAACTGACTGATCTTTTTCACTTTTATTATTTTACTTAATGTCTGCATGCTGTCAAATCACCTCTGCACACAACTCTGACCATTAACACTGATTCTGATTCTGCAACTCATTCCTTCCCAAGCACTCATGAAAACATTAAAACAATAAAAACTGCAACATGCTTAGCAGCATTTCTTCATTCAACTGCTGGTTGTCTGGGTGACGTCCAGAAAAACAGCTTGTATAATGTAAAAACTCAAATAAGACAGAATGGATTGGCCCTTCATTCAAGGAATATTAAAAAATGAGTAAATTCAGCTTCCAGGCTGTAGTTTAACACACTTTCCTGCAGCTTGATTTCTTACCTTATCCAGTTTATGCTGAACATGCAGTTAACAGAACCACTGATCAGCTTATCAGTGGTTCTGCATCATCACCAGGCCTTTGCTCTGAAGTTTTACATCAATTCTCATAGTTTTTATCTGACTTAGTGATCAGTACTCATAAAGATGTTATAGTGGGTAATTCTAACATCAACATAAACACTTTCAGAAGCTAAATGATGATTTAATGCTTTCTGAGATCCAATTAGCTTTACACAAAGTCTCCTACTCACTCCTGTCATTGTAAACTTGATCTCATGTTGACAAGCTGCATAATTTCTCCTCCCAACTCTTTTTAATTTACCATCTCTTTCATATTAGCATCATAAACCAAACATGACTGTATTGTATTTTAGCTGGAGTCATATTGGATGGATGAACTGCTCTCCATGGCGATGGGTTTGTTTGATATGAACGGATCTGTTTGCCATGTAAACAAATCCAGTTCAGATTTCATTGGTTGTAATTTCTGTGCACAATAAGCTGAATTCAGTCTAAATGGGCGTAAAACCAACTGAGCAGGTAATGAGATGCTGCTGAGACGCGTCATCACTTGGCTCAGACCGAACATCAACTGGAAACTGAAGAAACAACCAGAGATGAAAAGTCGGTGTCAGAATATGAACCAATTTAAATGAAACAACATTTAAACCTGCTTATTTGTACATTTTAATAAAATAAAGGGATCTTAAAACCTGCAGATGTTCTTTTGAAGGTCAAGAGGAGGATTTAACTCGACTCTGTGTTCATGAAGAGTCTGAAGTGTTCATCTGCTTTCCGATGTGACACTTAATGCCCTGACCTTTTCTGCAGACATGCATGCCAGGTCCTGTTTTCTCCACCCCAGGAGAGCTGAGAGTCATGTTTAAAAAACAGCGACAAGAAACATGCAGGAAAGTCCGTCAGTTTGAGTGAAACCCAAAACAAGCACAGTGACTCTTATTTTGTCATTTAATCTGAAATTTAAATCATCAGAAGATTTTATTTCTCTTCATTTATAAAACCTGGAGCACAGAATCAAATGTTTTTTTTATTATAGCTGCACTTATGAATAAAAGTCAATAAAATTAATTAAATAATGATTGATTCTCAATGATTGTGTCAATTGTTCATGTGTTGATTTATTTCTTCTGATGTTTTTTGTTCTTTTTTGTTGTTGGAACCATTTTATTTGTTAATATTTACTATGTATTGTTTAATATTTAATTTGATGTTGATAAAAGGAGGCTGTAAATAACCTCCCATACGTTATAACGTGCTGACTTTATAACCAACAGGTGAAAAGTTCAGTCGTAGAAAATCCAGTCAAGCTTTCTTTGCATTAATTTTCTAGCAATTCCATTCTAACTTAATTATTTATTTCTTTTTAAACCCTCCATAGCTGTAAATGTCAGAGTTTAGAAATCGAAGTAATTCATTTCTTAAAACAGATGCTGGAGTTTTGAATAATTAACACACCTGGAAACCTGAACCACTCTTCTTTTTCCCCGTGACATCATTAAAATTCAGACAAGCCTTTAGAGATTTGACATATTCAATGTTTTCCAATGAGATGCACATAAATATTGTATGTCAGCAGCACTGACTCACTGCTCCCCCTCAGCATTAATCATCTCATCGTATTAAACCTGACGCACAGCGGAGTCTGCTGGGACAAACTGGAGGGAATAAGCCATAAGTGGCCGTGAAACCGCTGCAGATTCATATTTACAGTCAGGAGTTGTGGCAGCGACAAATGTTGTGGAAAAAATAATAGATTCATAACTCAGAGTTAAAATATGTGGAAGGTTAAATCTGGTGTCTTCCTGCATGTTACATGGACTGGACCCTTTGCAGCGTGACGTCACGACGTCTCCCTGCTGGAGGCCAAAAAGCTGCTGGCTAACGGTGACTATTGTTAATATAACGCGCTAAATCTTAAACTTATGCATGACATTAAGAGAAAAAGGAACAGAGTTCTCCTACTAATTGTCAACACAAAGAGTAAAAAAGTTTAACTTTAGAGAGAAAAAGTAGCGATGGAGAGAGAAATATGTCTACATGTTACAACCGTTGTTACATCTGTGGGTTTCGGTTCAGTTAAAAATAAAACGTGGCGACTGATCATCAGTAGAGCAGGTGTTTAAATGAGCTAATCAACCACCGCTGTGTTAGCTTAGCTAATAGCATCGGTGGCTAATCTACCACAGCCACTTATTAATAATCACAAAATAAACACCAAGCCTGAACACATAAAACTGGGCCGGACTGAATGTTCTGTTCATTGTTTGGGAAACGTTTGAGTGTTTTATGGTGTTGAATTCAGAAACATAAAGTGGCGTTGTTCTCAGTTGCTATGGCAACGAGTCTGCGTGTAGTGACACAGAGAGCGAGAAAAAATGCTTTTGAGTTCTGTAATGTGTTCTGCGTTACTTTTCCCTTTGCTGTGGCTTAATGCACTAAATGAATGAAAAAGAATCGTTTTGCCCTCCAGCGCTGTGCGCATGCGTGTAATTTCTGGCTGTAACTAATAACATCCAAGGGCTCCATAGATCTGATATATCTATCAGTGAAGGACAAGCTGGTGGAACCGCTTTGTTTGCTCTGTCTCTGTCTACAATAAAAATATGGATTATGATGTTTGGGTCAGAGGAGCAGAAGACGCTCAGATTAAATACCGAGCTGCTGTGTGAAGATCTGTCCTTCAGTCTCACAGACGCAGCTCACGGAGCTGATTAAATTAGTCACAATCAGCTTTTACTTAAATGTCTGTTCAGGAGGGACAATAAAACCTCCACAGACGCAGGACGTTTTCTCCACAGAGGATAAATCCAGCTGACTTAATGGACCGGCAGCAGGAAGTTAAACGTGGGAGGGAATGATATTTTCACGCTGGATCATTTTATTGCATCTGATGATCCGATCGGATCGGAACCGGCCGGCTGTAAATCCCCTGCTGTCTGTGGGCCGTCCCTCTGTGCTGTCAGAGTTTTAACTGATGCTCTCAGCCGCCTGTTGGGCTCATTCAACAATTCACCGGACGGACATTTACGACGCACAGAGGTTTACGCAGAGCGTGCTCGGCGCGCTGCTTCTGCTTCCACTGCGCCGTGAGAGACGTGATCTCCTGTCTGACCGTCACGTCATTACCTCTGATCACTGATTAGTCTGTCTGACTGATCATTAATAACCAATGACAGGCTCTGACGCATCAAACACTGCCTTGATTAGTAATTAACGTCCTAATTCTCTATGAAATATTTAGCTCTGGACGCCCTTTGTCTCATTTCAGCTCCTTGCTGTGAAATCGCACAAAGTCAGAGTTCCTGCTGGTTTCTAATCCAAGGTCGGCTCAGTGAGAACCAGCAGGGCGAAGAACACCACACTGACGTCCCTACAGGGGGCGCCGGTGAGCTCAGAAAACAGGGACAAAGTGAAAAGTGCATGAAAACCGTTTGGATTGTTGGTAATAAAACAATACTGAAATATAAACTCATCCACTAAACTGATGTTGGTTGACTGGAACAAAATGTCACTTGGTAAATATGAAAAGAAAAATGTGAAGGGAATTATTTTAGTAATTTGAGAATGAAACATTTTCAGCATCGAGTTTTAAACTTAAATATAATTTCAAACAGTTGCCAGGAATTTACTGCACATATTTCTGCAGCTTTAAATTTGGGAAACAGAAGAAAAACGTGGATGTAAATGGTGATAGTGGATAAAATCAGACAGAAACCACTTCCTGCTCATTTACAACAAGACAATTAGTGCTAGAGTTTGGTTTTATTCTAGTCTTGTTTCTTATTTACATAAATCAGAGATAAACAGCTCAGTGGAACCAGTAGTTAATATAAATAACTGGTTTTTGATACATTTTGACAGATTATGAGGCCGATTACATTCATATAAATAAACATATTTTCTATCTGGTGATTTAATGTGAAGCTCTTTAACATTTCCAGCTGCTGTTTGAGCCTTTTTATTTATGTATTAATTTACATATTAAAGTCATTGCTGTTCCGGTGGAAGATTTTTTTAGAAACATGTTTAATAAACAGCGCCTCCATACTTCACATAAAGCCATGCGTGACTTTTTTCCAGACGAACGGTCCCGGATCGGTTACAATAATCGACCCTGGCATCTGTGACCCACACGTCACTGTGAATGTGATTTACACACCGTGAACTCAGATAATATGATTCATTAGACGCCTCTGCTGATTTGATTCCAGATTTTCTCTGTCGTTCATTAGCGAGGCGGACGTTGATGCAGGGAGGATCGTTCGGTCAGAACAAGGTGATGACATGACGAAAGCGTTACTTAATGCTTTACTACATGATTTAAAACTAATTATTGTGATATTTCTATGTGTCATTATTGTACTTTTGTGGTTTAAATGTCATGTTGAATGTCTGTGGTGTGCCTTTTTCCTGATGTCCTTGAATGCAGCACGACTTCCATTGATTTTAAACCATAAATGAGCCAAAAGGTTCTAAGTATCCATCAGAGATCTGCAGTAAGATGGAGTTACGTAGTCAGGAGGAAAATTTGGGGGAGAAAACAATCAACCTTGGAAATGTGATAAAGAAAGGAACTGATGAAACAAAGGAGACGACTCCCTGTAGCTTTCACTGACTCCTTTCTTCTATCTATTTCAAGACTTTTATTGTGCCTTTAGTAACTCTGATAAATGACTTTTAAAGAACCTCTGAGCTTCCTGTAGGACTTCGGGGCCTCCAGGAGCTCCAGGTAGCTCTTATTCTGAATATTTTAAGCTCTGAGCTCTCTCTGTTTTACATTTGTCTGCAGTAAATGACGTGACAACAGAGGGATGCAAGTGCTTCGAGAAAAAATGGTGTTACAGGTGGCTTCAGCACAGTTTATAATTCATACCAACATAAACAGCAAACATCCAAACAGAATCAGAGGTTTTGAGTGTTTGATGCTCTGCAGCCTACAGATGCGTGTCAACGCGACGCCAGTGGGAAGACATTAGCGATGTCAAACCACCTCCTTTGACTTATCTCAAAGGAAAATTAAATGTGGTTGTAACTCGCATCATCCAAGTAACTAATCCACCTCATTTGCTTTTGCCATTTCTCTAAATCTTTGGCTATACGGTTAGAAAGCTGGTCAGAGATGTTGGAGTAGGGGATTTAATTGATGCATAAAAAAAAGAAGAAAGAAAAGGCTATAGCGACAAATCTATCAACTTCTTTTTTGTTACTGGATACTTTGGCAACATGTGAAAGCACCAATTGCTTTGCAGAAACTGAGCAGACCAGCAGTAGGCACCGCTAACTAAAACATTAGTTTGTGCAACCCTCATAAACAATAAACAACATGGAATTTAATGGAAGCTAATGCTAAAATGCTAAAATGCTAATGCGCTAAATTCAAACAGACTTCTGCCCACCATATGACAACAACAAAACATTCTATAATATATGATCCTCGGCAGTGTCTGACATGTCATTACATTCCTACATGTGTGATTTGAACTTTACGAAGTCATGCTCTGAACAGACCTTTAACTGATAGTTTCAGTTTTATATTTGTTGAGTATTGCTAACCTTGTTGCTGATAGTGTACACCAGGGGGCGTATGTCTGACTGAGATGCTTTTATGTAAAGGTCAACCAAGCTGTACTGATGGAACCACATGAAACTTCAACTGTAGTAGCCAGTCTTCAATCCAAAGAGGGCAGCACTGAGACACTTAAGAGCAAGAAGTCAACAAGTTTAAATTTATATATCAGTTTGTACAGAAACATAAATACTTTTAATGGAGTTTCTTATATGTTTCACAACATTTATGCTTAACTTTTGCCCTTACTGTGCAGATTTTTATTCTTTATTCTGTTTTTATAACTATTTTATGTTTTGTCTTTGTGTGAGTCTATTTGTTGCCATTGTGGGACAACAAAGGATATTTCTATATTTCCTATTTCTTCTATAAACACCTTAAAGTTTATACTGTTTATCTGCAAAATAAAGTTGTTTTGGGGGTTACTTAGGAGAACACAGGTTAAATGTCAAGTGAATTGGAAAGATTAAATGAGAAAGCTTATTTTCTCTAAAGCAACGTGACAAAATGACCTGAGCTGAAATGTCCCAGTCAAAGTCTAAGAAGAGCTGAACAAACCTTAATGGTGTTGCTCTTATTTCCTCCAGACCCATTAAAACATGAATCCCACCTTAGATACGCTCTGATTTATGGAGAAGCAATGAGCTGATTTATTTTGTCCTCTGACCGATCGGCCCCCAGCTGAGGAACATGAGCTCCACCTCTTCGTGGAGCCGAGCCTCCAGCCGGTGATTTGTCACCAGCAGCACTGAACTCTGTCTGCTGAGTCTGGAGGCTCAGTTTGTTCTGCTGCAGCATCACAAACACCAGAACAACGCCGGCTCTCCTGTAGAACTGATTCACTCTGTCCTCACCGTTTCTTTTGTGCCATTTTTCTCCTCATCATATCTCACATCTACAATTCTTCTCCTGATTATTATCCTGCTGTTGTTCTGCGTTATAACGCCGCCCAGAATGATGGACCTGATCACACCAATCTGTCTTCCTGACACAATATCTTTAATGCTAACAGATTATAGTGCAATCTTATTATCTGGTTAGAATAAACTCTTTTTATTAAGTTTCATGCGATAAATGCTGGTTTTTTCAGTTCAGTCAGAACAAACTGAACATCCAGTTCTTTCCACTTACAGCAGAGATTTTCTGGAAAATGTCTAAAAGCTGAACCTAAGAATTAAGTTTTATTTCTTATTTCTGCTCTGAGCTTCTGAAGATCCTCCCTGAAGGAGGCCGACAGAAAACAGAAATGTTCAGTTTGGCGTTTAGATCAACTTCAATTATTGTTTTTTTATTTTTATTTTTTCGTAAAAATAAAACTAATAAATTACACAAAACCATTACATTCATTTTCAGGCATTATAACTGTATATATTTTAATGATTCTGGCTTACATTTGATGAAAACTAAACGTTCAAATGTTACAATAATATAAAATAAGGATTATCTTAATGATATGCAATGAATATGCAATGTTTCTGTTAGATTTTTCCTTCCACCCAACTTTCCATTTATATGGACAACACTTACGTCAGCAGTCTTATGCATGTTTATGTTGTGCATAAACTGGGTTTAATTATTTTAATAATTAATGTGACTTTATCCCAGTTTTTAATTTATGTTAGACTTTGACACCATTGATTTATATTTTTACTTAAATGAACAATATAATAAAATCTCCCAGGAATGTATCAGATGTACTTAGACTCAAATAAACTGGTAAAGTATGTGAGAGATTTGCAGCAGCTGCATGAAAATCAGCCAGCAGGTTGCATTTCTTCCAGCTGCAGATTAAACTGCAGGAGAAAAACTCTGGTGAGTTTCTGAACCACTGCTCAGTGAAAACAAATAGTTTCTGGTGTAAACTTGTCTCAGCTGGAGAGAGACCAGAATCCCGGCTGAGCAGCAGAAGGAGGCGCTGCAGGAAACCAGGAGGATGAGAACCAACAGAGCCTGAACTGATTCTGATGACTACATCATGCTGCTGGAATCCAGACAGGAGAACAAACATCTTTCATTAATCTGAGCGGCAACCAGCGAGCGATCCCAGCAGAGGAACAAACATTAAAACGTAAAGAAGCTGAGTCACTTGATCATCTGTCCTGTAAATGTTTCATTCATCCAAACCTTAAATTCAGCAAAACAGAATATACTAAAGTTTTAAATTCTTTTTCAACCTTTTTGAACAGATTTAAAGAACG
The DNA here is from genome assembly GCF_001443285.1 of Poecilia latipinna. Taxonomy (NCBI): domain Eukaryota; kingdom Metazoa; phylum Chordata; class Actinopteri; order Cyprinodontiformes; family Poeciliidae; genus Poecilia; species Poecilia latipinna. The sequence continues at coordinate 49,600 of NW_015115629.1, forward strand.
AAAACTCTGCAGGAGGACAATAAAAAAGCACCAGATAATGGACTGAAGATGGATTGATCCACCAGGAATCTCTGCCCACAAAACAAACACAAAGCCTTGAGAAATGTCTGTAAAGTAAAGAAGAGGAAGAAGAAGAAGAAATGTTTATGCATGGCTGTTTGGATTAAAATGGCTTCTTCAGACCAATTTCATCATTTTTTGAGTGTTTTGTTCATTTGTTGTCTCTGGGCTGAACAAGCTCAAATATACATCCTCCCTTTTTGTTGCCACCAACAAACTTAATTCTTTTCTTTTCTCCTTGTGAAACTGGTAAAGTTCAGTTAAATTCCTTGGTTTCCTTCTAAAGATGTTTAATAATCATGGAGTCGAGTCTTGGATCATCCAGATGTCTCCAAAATGACAAGAACAATGTTTGGAAGAGTCAAAGTGAGACTTTCAAACATAAAAACAACGTACCAACTGTCAAGCATGGCGGTGGCAGCATCATGCTGTGGACTGTTTCACTACTGGTGGAACTGTTGTACTGCACAACGTTACGGTGGCCAACAGGTTCCAACATGCAGCAAGCATCAAAATATCAGGAGATCCTGGAGTTTGTTTCCATCTGCCAGGACGGCTTCAGAAAACGTAACTATACAGGAAAATGACAAATTAAAGCTGCACAGACAACAAGGTGGAGGTTCCAGAGTGGCCCAGTCAAAGCCCAGACCTGTTCTCAGCTGATCCAAATCAACCTGACAGAGGTTCAGCAGGAAGAATGGAGGAAAACTGCAGAGCAGATGAGCCTGAGTGAGACCGAGCCACACCGACTGCAAACAAACACTGACCTGGAGGAAGTGAATATTTATGCAGTCACTGCTTTTGTGTTACATATTTTTATGTAATTATTATTTTGTAGAAATCACTTTCACTTTCATATTAAAAGTTTTGTTGTTGTTTTTTCAATGTTTTTGTGGGGGAAAAAGCCAGATTTTATTGTTGATGATTCGATAAAAGGGGGTGAAAACTTTTTACTGACGCTGCTCAGATGGAGTTTTGATGGCTATAAAAATGTGGATGATGTGAAACTAGAAGCGATCAAGAGCAGGAATGAAAGTCGAGTTTTGTGTTTATGACAAAAAAAGGAACAAAAATCATGAATGCTTGAATTTATTCTGGATTTTATTTTTATCCACACAGAGTCAAATTATTAATTTAATCCAGACTAAATATAGCGATGATATTTCTTTCAGTTCTTAATTAAAAGCTGATACCATTATTTACTATTTTAGGAAAGTGCAACGCTGAAGGGGCTCAAAGAGGGGAGCAAACATTTCATATCTCTGTGGGTTTCCTCTGTTAACCATCAGAACTCCTGCAGCTTTTCCTTCCAGCAGATAAAACTTGTTCCGGAGTTCACCGGGTCCTCCTACCTGTCCGCGCTGAGAACCGTGAGCGTGAACACCGACACGCCGACTGAGGTGAGCTGGATGACGGGGATGAGCTTGCACGCCGCCTCGCCGAACACCCACTCCTCCGAGAAGTACCGGAACGCGTCCACGGGCACGCAGGTGACCAGCAGGAGCAGGTCGCCCGCAGCCAGGCTGGAGATGAAGATGTTGGGCACGCTGCGCATGGCGCTGTTGGTGATGAAGATCTTCACCAGCATGATGTTCCCCAGCAGACCCACGGTGATGATGAGGATGTAGACAGAGGTCATGACGCAGCGCACCACGAAGTGCACCGTCTCCCCGCCGTCGGAGGCCCCCCACCAGCCGGGCTCCGCGGTGGAGTTGGGGGTCAACGCCTCGGGGTCTCCGGGTGGAGCCGGGGAGAGGTTGGAGAGGAACTCGTCATCCATGCTGGGGAGGAGGGGAGCTCCAGCTGCAGGAGCTGCTGCGCGTAAAACCAGCGCGGTGGTGCAGCTGGATCAGCCTGAGAGCGGAGAGAAAAGTTTGGGGCAACACTTGATCTGAGGGCTGCAGGTCTGAGCCGCAGAGTGAGCAGAGGCAGGGAGCTGAGCGCGTAAAGAGAGGCAGGAGGAGAAAGAGGAAGAGGAGGAGAAAGAGGAAGAGGAGGAGGAGGATGCACCTGTTGGAGAGCAGCCTCCCTCTCTGCTGTGCGCGCGCTTCATTCAGCTCGTCTCCCACGTGCTTCTCAATAAATCAGGAGGATGAACCACAGAAAGCCACGGGAAAAGAATCTCGTTCTTAAACTGCTGTCATGTTGGGGAGACTGGTTCATTATTTACTGCATGTTTATACTGGAACCCAGCTGTCTGCTGTGTGTGTGTGTGTGTGTGTGGGTGGGTGTGTGTGTAGTTCTCTACCAGTCCAGCTCTTTCTTGGCTTTGCTTCTTGTTGTTGCTCTATGGTTTTTTTCCAGGAATGTTCCCAGCTGGAACATTTCTGTTGCAATCTGAATTCCTTCTCGAGGTTCCAGTGATAAAAACATAATCATTATTCTTCTCTCCGAGCATTTTTATCACTAAAACAACTTTTTTCTCCTAACATTCTTGTGATAATTTTGTGATAATTGTTACTGTCATAATAATGACTTCATTCTCGTAATTTGAAAATAAAGAAATCCCAGCCTAATGCTCCGTTAAAGGGTTTAATTGCTGCAGAGCCATTAAAGATTCTCTCGTTGCCGACATTTTTTAAAGAAATATCAAAAACAGAAGATTTAGAAGTTTCCCCCATTCTTTTAAAAATAAACCAAGCTCTAGTTAGATTGGGGGAAAAATGTCTGTGAAGATCAATTTTCAAATCTTACCAGACATTCTCAGTTGGATTTAGGTCTGGACTTTGACTAGGCCATTCTAACCCATGAATCTGCTCTGATCTAAACCATGGATGTTTAGGGTGGTTGTCCTGCTGGAAGGTGAAGCTCCAGCCCAGCATCAAGTCTTCAGGGCTCCATCCATCTTTCTGTTCCAACAGCATGATGCTGCCATCACCATGTGTCATAAAGATGTTTTTTTCTCTTCAGTGTTTTATATTTATTTAGAAATTTTCATTTTGGTTTGATTTAAGCAGAGCATGTTGGATTTGTTTGCTTTTTTTACATGGCTGATGGTTTTGCTGTAGTCTCTGGTTCATATGCTGCTGCAGCTCAGAGGTGACAGAAATGCAGCCACTAGGGGCAGCGTTGTCAACCTGCTGCTTTCTGTTTGGATCCAGACATATAGCAGACAGATCAGGTTTGATTCAGGTAAAAAAAGCTTCTCTACTGTGGTTCAGCACTGCCTTTTGTCTGCCCAGCTCCTTTGTTTGCTTCCTGCTCCATTTCTCCCTTTGAATTGTCTGATGCATATTGAAGTGTGACCAAAGTCCAGCCGTGCAGAAAGCTGAATCCTTACAGAAACAGATGTAAAGGCAGCACAGTCTGTTTTCCTGAAGATGTGATTTTCCTGCTGCTGACTCTAAAGCCGCATATTAATGTGGATGTTGGGATGTTTTTGATGAATCTGGTATCTTTAGACATAAAATGTGCAAGTGATTTATTACACCTTCATGAGTCTGTATGAAGAGCCTGTGTGTGTTTTACAAATTCAGCAGGTTCTCTGTCTGCAATAATTCGCCGTGGGATTAAATGTGCAGCATGGTTTTTATCGCATGCATGTAGAGGAGAAGCTCTGCGCCATGACCAAGAATCTGTTTGGTGTCCAGAAATAATTCCCCACCTTGTGACATCTGCAGAATGTGATCAGGAGAACTTGACAACAGAGAAAACTTATTTTATTTCTCACCTTCGTCCAAGTTTTCTTGGAGATAAAGGACTCCATCTGGGAGCTTTCTGTTTCGCTGCTTAACGAGACTTTAACCGACCGAGTGGGTCTGATTCTGTCACAGATGGTTAAAGTCAGAGGTGGGACGAGTTGGATCTCTGCTGAATGTTCTTACTGATTAAAGATCCAATCTGTCAGTTCAGAAAGCTTCAAGTGTGACACCCAAGAAGTTGCTTAAAGGGGCAGTAATATGTAAACTCGACTTTTCTGAGTTGTACATTATGTTATAATGTTAATCCCTTATGAGTGAAGCATTGCCTTGATTCCTTCTAGCATGTTTGAGAAATCCTTTAATCTCCATGGCAACCATACAGCTGTGCAAAACACCTGGTTGGTTGTAGCCCCGCCTTTGAGACGCAGCTCCTCCTCTGAGCTGCAGTTTGTAAGCTACTGGGCTTCTGCCTCACAGAGCAGCGACTCAGCTCCTTCAGACTAGCCGGCAGCAATCAGCAAACAGCTGGTGGAGCTGCTGAGCTCGTTATAGGAGCTACTGCTCAGAGAAATGCTGGTGAAAACGCTGTGAGAGCAGGAGTTTTTAAAGAGACAGGAACCCAATTTTAAAACCACCAAGTTATGAAGTAAATTTTCTTTTAACTCATATTTGATATTTGAACAACTGAAGTAACATAGATACTTGATTGTGCTATATAATGTCACTATGCATGTAAACACATCACACAGCCCTGCTGCTCAAAGGCGTTTATGTTGCTGTTCCTGTTTACACTCAGTTCAGATCATCTGCAGGTTTTTCTCTCCCTGTGATTCACCAGAGTCTAGAACCTGGAGGTCAGTTTTAGCTCTTACTTCCTGTTTAAACGGAGCAGAAAGACTCAGTAGCTGCAGATTTCTGTTTCTGTTTTATTTTGAAAGTCGTGCCAGGAAGTGGCTCACCTCACCTCCATGTAACTTGACTGAGGCTCATCTGACCTGTACTGTCCAACAGCTGGGATGAAACTGGGATCTGTGTTTGGGAAAAAAGAGAGGGAATGAACAGCACTCCGCCAGGATTCCGGTTGGTGTGTGACTAACTTCTTCTACTGGTTCTGGTTCTGGTTCTGATCTGGTTCTGGTTCTTCTCTCTATCTTTGGGACCTCAGATGTGTGTGCAGTAGGAGTGTGTGTGTTTGACTCCTGATGCTGATGGACTCATGTTTCCACTTCAACAAAACCTCTGAAATAAAGTGCAGGAAGCTTTTAGTTTTTAGATCATTTGTTGAAATCTGAACTTGTTTTCAGTGAGTGAAGCTCCAGGTTTACAGAAATAAAGAATAAACCCATCAGTTGTTTCACCTAACCAGGTGTTTCCTCTGCATTGTGCTCCAGAGGAGGGCTTTTTTGCTGACAGGGTCCAGTAGGGATTAAAACGCGGGCGACCCAGGCCCCCCGCCCCTGGCTCTTTGTTGGCCCCCTGGTCCCTGTTGTGTTTTTTCCACTGAGTGGGTCAGTGTGTTTAGGGGGAGATAAAAGGCTACATGATTTCATGAGAGAGAAAGAGAGGTGGAAGAGTTCAGCTGCAGGTTTGTGGAGTCCTGGCCGCGAGGGCCCGGAGCCACCCAGAGTCACACAGGGGACGTCAGAGAGCAAATCATGTCTTTAAACTACATCAAGAACTTCTACGAAGGATGTGTGAGTAGATGAGTCAGGAGCCATTATCCTGCTGAAATCAGTCTGCTGCTGTTGACATCATGTTTGCTGTTTTCTGGTAGATGGTGGTTGTATCAGAGCGGAGCAGCTGAAGAGATGAGAAATGTTTCCTCTGAATGGCTTTTTGTTTTCAGCCATCAGAGCTCAGGGACTCTGATTATCTGGCAGACAAAAGCAGGTTCTCCTTCTTTCTAACAGCTGAGTGAAAATGCCTCAGTGTTAATCAGACCGTGATCCAACTGCTTTTATCTACGGCTTTCACCCAACTGCATGACTGAAACAGAAGAATATGTAACCAGGTACTAAAGTTAGAAGTTACAGAACACGTCACCAAATACTCAGGTATCAAAGTGAGACACCATAGCAACTGACTTCAAAGAGGTTTGTAAGCCATATTATCTAGTAAGGAGGAGAAATTCACGTTAAATGATGCGTAAGAAGAGCAGATTGGAGACCCAACAAACCAGCACCCTGCAGAGGGACTTTGAAGCTCGCTTTGGTCTGCCTTTAAATCACCACAGTGAAAAATTATAAACACAAAAATTCAAGCTGATGTTAAAATGTCTGTTTAGCTTGTTATAGCTAAACCTGATGCAAAACCTTATTCAAATTTCCTCACATTATGTTTTTTCGACCTGAGAGTCTCTGCGAATGAATTCACCACATGGTGGATTGAAGAGAAGTTAAAACACAGACAGAGTCAGATTTCAGCTGGATCATGTCAGATGTTAGCCATGTTTCCATCCAACTGTCATTTGAATTTTGAGTTAACCTTTAGAAAAGTGAAAAATGCTAATTACACATTTTTCCATCTACTGTTTTGAAGCGAATCAACCAGGCTGGCCTAATTTTGACCATCGCTGAAGTTACACACGGCTGTAATAAACAGAATGTAGAAGTTGCAAGCTAGCATGAAGCACACATAGCCAGAGTCCTCCACTACGTGCCAGAGGCTTGGAATTTAAATTCATACCTCTGGTAAGGCAGAGACCTACCAGTGGAAAGGGTGTTTATTATATCAGAACTTATTAAGTAAATGTATTTCCGTTTCCCTTTTAGCGCACTAACTCTTTTTCTATAAAAGATAAAAATCACCTGAAGCAAACATAAAAAGTTATTTTGAGTTGACGGTGACTGAAAAAGAAAGTGATGCAACGTCCTTGAATGGTTGTGGTTTCACAGGCAGGTTGGTCAGCTGAAGAGCGGTTATTACTTTAAAAGTGATCTGTGGAAATCAGACGTTTTGTATGCAAAATGGAAAAACTCACAGTTAAAGTAAATATTGTCTTAGCTCATAAATGTATGCTCAACTTTGATCATCTTGATTGTCTGTTACTGATCACTCTTCTTCTACTGCTGGGCAAAGACTGCTTCCAACAGAGACTGAGTTAGTTGATTGTGAATAAAGTAGCTAACTTACATTTATTTTTATTTCTTTCTGGGAAAGCATGGCTTTCTTTCAGGTAGCTGACTTGCAGTACATGAGCATGACTGGAGGGGGATTACTCTAAAACCCAGCACAGTCATCTGTAAAAGGACTTTAAGACAGAGGAGAGATATGAAAGATAATCTCTACAGTTTTGTAACCAGAACCTTGTGAAAAAAAAAGAGTAACCGGTCCCTTCCAAGTATGACCAGTTTTAACTCTGCCTCTGCCTCTGAGTGATCTTTGTGTGTCTGTCTGTGGTTGTGCTCCAGCTCAGGCCTCCTACTGTCATCGGCCAGTTCCACACGCTGTTCTTTGGCTCGGTTCGGATGTTCTTCCTGGGTGTTCTTGGCTTCGCGGTCTACGGGAATGAAGCTCTGCACTTCAGCTGCGACCCGGATCGACGAGAGCTCAACCTGTTCTGCTACAACCAGTTCAGACCCATAACACCTCAGGTGGGACCAAGCAGCACTATGAGTCAGAACCAGAGAAAACACCTCAGCACAAACCTCAAACACAGTACTGGTCAGATGTTCCAACTCACTCAACATTAACCTCATCTTATAGGCCTAAGTTATTTTCCAGGGTGGAATGATTATACAACATTCAACTGCTATAATTTCTTAAAGCAGAACGGTTCAAGGCGACTTTTTTTTCCTGCATGCAGGATGCAGGCAGCGCACTTTTGCTAATGCACTAGTAGCGGAGCTAATTTCTAGCTTAGTGCTTTAGCGCCTTGCTAACCTTGAAAGCATTTGCACACCTAGTTTCCACTAATTTAATGTTTCCAAATAAATTCTAAGGCACTAATTTACTTGACATTTGTGAAGTTTTGGTTATCAACTGTTTTCTACTAACTACTGAATTCTTCAAGTACCTAGTAGTTTGCATGGAGTTGACACCGCTAGCTTACACCATGGTGGGAGAACCTTTATCCCTAACACCCAGTGTTTCCTGTTTATATGTTTCTGCTCTCTGCAGGTCTTCTGGGCGCTGCAGCTGGTATCTGTCCTGGTTCCTGGAGCGTGGTTCCACCTGTACGCCGCCTGTAAGAATATAGAGCAAGAGGAAATTCTTGAACGGCCCATCTACACCGTCTTCTACATTATCTCCGTTCTGCTCCGCATCATTCTAGAAATCATCGCCTTCTGGCTACAGAGCCACCTCTTTGGTTTTCAGGTTTGTCCATTTCTGACGACTTTTAGCTCAATGTTCAATACATTAACATGTATGGCTTGTTTTGTAGAGTTGGTGCAGAAAGTTACTTGTCTTTGATAAGAATGCAACAGCTTGACTTAGATTTCGAAGGTTGTGTCTGGATGAACTGCAGGTCCTTGTGGAATAAACCAAACCCAACGTACCCACTGCCTCACACCTCTCTGCTGTCCTCAGGTTCACCCGGTCTACGTCTGTGATGCCAGCTCCTTGGAGAAGGCCTTCAATGTGACTAAGTGCATGGTACCTGAACACTTTGAAAAAACCATCTTCCTCAGTGCTATGTACACTTTCACTGTGATCACCATTCTTCTCTGCATTGCTGAGATATTCGAAATACTCTGCCGGAGACTTGGTTATCTCAGCAATCAATGACAGAAAGGTTCATGCACAAACACAGTGAGTGAAAATATCTGTCATATTTTCAAACTGTTCATGTTGGGCTCATTGTCAATGGGACTTTCATGAAGCAGAACGTTGGTGCTAGAGTCGGACCTCACCTGTGGTACGTCAGTAAGCAGCACCAGGAAATCTGGGAAGGTGCAGGCATGTCAGAGCTGGCCAGAACCAGCTGTTCTTTTGTTTGCTGCCCTTACGTATAGAATGACCATCCATTGGTGTATTTCAGAAGACGGTTCTGTACTGGTTTGGTCGAAAAGTGTTGAATGATTGGACTGGATGGCCAGAAAGTGTCAGCTTCTTAAAGCTGCTAAGATCTCATGCATTTCTTCTGATTAGTGGAGAAGGAAAGCTCGTTTTGACCCAAACTTGAAGATTTTTTTTAACTGAAGATTCACAGAGATCTGAACATTTCTTGGAGATGAACCTCAGATCTAATATTATGCTGAACAAAAGTTTGTAGGGTTGAGATGGTCACATTATATGATCTTCTTTTCACCATATACATTGATTTTTGAGCAATCTAGTGCATCTTCTCTTGAACTCAGATTACTGCTGACAGTTATTGTTTGATAAAGCTAAAACAAAAAGTCGGTGGTCCTGAAAGAAGCCCAAAGTCTCCCACCAACCCAGTGCCCCAGAAAGGCCAATAGATTGAATTAATCTCCATGAAATTCAAAGCAATCAAAATGTCTTGACCCAGACCTCGTCACTAAAAGAGATACAAGCTCAGTGTAACTTTAGTATAACAAAGTAAGAAAAAGAAGCAATAGAAAACTTGGTTGTGTTGATTTTTTTTTGAGAATATGTCAAAAATCTATCTGTGCTCATTGAGAATATTTTTCAATGAGCACAGATAGATGCTCCCCTCCCCAATACAACAAACAGTTAATAATAATTTTAATGGATGTGAACAAAACTAGATGGAAATTTGAAGTTGCTTCTGTTATGATGATCCTGAGTTTGTTTACAGCATCTGCCCTTAATCTTTGTTCACATCTGATTCTGGTCTTTTAGTCCTTAACCACTGAATTTAACATAATGTCCTCTACATACCCATTTATTTGATTTAAGCTACTTAATGCATTTTTCCTTTTGATGTCAGTGTCTGTCCTTGGATGTATGATTTAATCTTCTGTACTATTTTACTATTTTTTACTCAGACATCCATCCAACTTTTGTTATGAAGTTTTTAGCAATCTGTTTATCATCTCAGGTACAGGATTGTATAACAAGACAAAAGTGGATCAGACCAGATACCTGTTGGCTAAGTCTGCAGAGTAAACTAATCACTGTACAGTTCCTCTTCAGGGCTTCTTTCATGACCCACCCTGCATGCTACCAGTGATTGATTTCATCCATTAGTATTTTAAACCTCCATGCATTTGTATATCCATTGCATACTTCCCAGTCTAATTGCAGGAATTTCAGGAGGTTAGCTGGTAGCAGCTAGTCCAGATTAGGATGCTAACTGTGGGTGGTTGCTAGCATGCTAACCAGCAACATTTAAAACTGTAAAACATTAGGAGATGTTTTCTCATGTGGCACATGTTAAAGGTTTCAACATGTGATCATGTGTATGAAATTTCCACTACTGCATGTTTTCTGCTTTAATTCCTATTCATACTCTAGTTTGTACTCATTTTGCTAAGTGTAAAGAAACGGTAAATGCTTTCTACATCCATTTCCCACATCTCTCTTTGTACTGACATAATTTCACCCCTCAAATATGTTTTCAGTATCTTAGCTACAGGAAGGCACCTCATGACCAATGTATGCACATTAAAACTGTCTG
>NW_015115630.1:0-942 GCF_001443285.1 Poecilia latipinna
CAGCAGCAGCAGCAGCAGCAGCAGCAGCGCGCGATGGGACCTGTCAAATCCAGCAGACAGCTCGTATCAATAAGCTTTGGTGCTTTGGTCCACGTTGATCGATGGTGCCCGTTGTGCCAAGCAGAGGGTGTGACTGATTTTGTACGTCAGCCGTGTTCGCAGATATTTACATCAGAGGGAGCAAAAAGGTGCATTTATCAAAAAGCTGCCAGGGTGTCAAAATAAAGGTTCAAGTCACATCTTTCATCCTTCAACGCGGCCTGTAGACGAGAAAAAATGTCCAATCAGAAATCCTTAGAGAGATCTGAATGAAACGTAAGCAAAACAGCACAAATGCGTAAAAGCAAAGTATTTATGTCCTGTGATTCCATCCTCCTTCCCGTTTCGTCAACCACAGACCTCCCCATATTTTACATCAACAAGTACAACATAGCTGTGAACGTTAAGGATAGTGATGCATGGTTTTCAAGCTTTTTTTACAAATGAAAAATTGAAATGTGTGGCACGCTTTTGTATTCATCCACATTTGCTCTGACGTCTCTTGACTTAAAACATGCACCCACAGGCCCACAGATGCACTAAACAGCACCGTGGAGGCCGAGGAACGCAGAAGACGTGGAGACGTTCGGCACAGGATTAGTTGGGAAACGACATCCTAAACATCTCACAGAGCAACAACCAGGTCTAAATCCAGGAGAGGAACTGCACTGAAAATTGTTGTTTTCAGACATTTTCTCCTTTAAATCTGAACGAGTTCTCGAACAGCTTCGCAAAGAAAATGAAGTGATGTGTTTAAGAGTTTTAATCAGACCAATTATTTTCTAAATTTCTTACTACTTGCCTCTTTAAATGCCACTATTTGTTGTTTTGCTTTTCACCTTTCTTTTTTTTTTTTTTTTTTTTTTTTTTTGAAAGAAAGGGGCTTAAGGGGAAAAAGTGGTG
>NW_015115630.1:4111-8916 GCF_001443285.1 Poecilia latipinna
AACCCAATTTTTTTTAAATTTTTTTTTCTTTTCCCCTTTAAAATCCCCTTTTTTTTTTTTTTTTTTTTCCCTTTTTTTTTTTTTTTTTTTTTTTTTTTTTTAGAAAGAAACGGAGCTAAAGTGAAATAGTGGTGACATTGACGCAGCTGCACAAAGCTTTCACACAGAAAATGCTTTTTTTTGTTGACCTGCTGCTCACCCACCTCACTAAAAGACGTCTGAAAGCTCTGACGCCAAAGCAACAGAGAGGTGTAAATGCCAATTTAGCAGGAGGTTGGAAAGTGTGGGGAGAAACAGTTAGTCATTGTTTAGGAAGGGTTGAGAGTATTTATGCAAAGTGTGAAGCCCCAAGGGCTTGATTCTCCCAAATTTTATGTTATGTGACACTGACGAGTGCTTCTAATTTACGGTCTGACCTGAAGAGGTTAAACGCGAGAGGCAAATGATTATAGTCACTGCTTTGGAAAGTTTAAGGTCCTGTCTAAGATTTTTAACTTCTTTGATTGGTCAGTGTCTCAACTTTATCCCCAGCTAAACCTTTCTCCGTATTCACATCCACAGCTCTCTCCTCAGTTGTTGCATGTGGTGTTTACTCTTAAAATTCAATAAATCTGCAGAATGTCACGCTGAGAAATGTTAGAAGGCCTATCCTTAATTTTGAGCATTTTTATTCACTTAAAATTGTATTTTTAGATTAAAGATTATTGTTTTTACTTTAGTAATCAGTTTTTTCTTAGTGATTCTAATTTATTATGTCTATTTCTTGTGTCTAGTTCTTCGTTTTTGTCATACCCTTAAATAAACCTCTGTGCAACTTCAGGAGCTATCTAATTAAATTAACTATTAAAAGTAAAAACCAAAAACAACAACAACAAAAAAAACTTAAATGTATGCTGTTAGAAAACTGCATGGTGTTCTGGGTGTGGAAAAGGGGAATGGGAGAAATATTGTAAAGCTTTTTGCACACATTAATTTGTATTAGCCCAGATTGCCAATCAGGGTTAATAAAATGTTAATATTATTTTTATAACACTTTAAAATCAAACCCTAGGGACATAGTTTTTCTTGGCAATTTGGCAATTACTAAAAATTAATGTATTAATTTATTTATGACAAGAAAATAGAAGTTGCTGGAGAGAAAAAAGAAACATCAAAATGACCTTTTTCTCAACTTTAGTCCTGCAAAAAACGTTCTTTTATTTAATTTATTTTTTTTTCCTTTAGCTCATCAAGATTTTGTCAGAGGTATTTAGTTGAATGAAGGTTTGCTGCCAGTAAGACTAAAAAAGCTGCAGGCTAGTTAGATCCCACAAATTCTTTCCAAAATGAAATCCTTTCGGGGAATCAGTCGCTGGATGTCAGACTCAATTAGTTAAAGATTTGTAAAATAAAGGTTTTAGACTCGGGGCCTTACAGATGCAAACATAAACGTTTGCAATAACCCGACGGCACTGAGGTTATTTGGTGTTGAATATGTTAATAATTACTCCAAACTGGAAAATCTTGAAGACAACTAACATATTTTTCGTCACATTAGAACGTTTTTTTCCCCCCTTCAACAAACATGTAGACTTGAGAAAACACGAAATCCCTGAGGCTCAGTGGTAATAATTAATGTTCCTTTCTTGCTTTGGCAGGTCAGACTGCTGTGAACTTGATCAATTATCGCATAAAGCGACACGCAAGTAGAGCAGAGAGCTTTTGAAGTTATGAAACAAAATATTTGGACGATTATTTTCGTGAGACTGCGGAAGAAAAAAGTTCCACCATCGTCCCGAAGGCGGTACAGCGAATGGTTGGTGATTATCGGTTCTGTTACGAAACAAAGACAACAAACTTCAGACACGTTCTGCAGATTTTGGCACACTTTACTGTTGTCAATTTGCTTTTGCTTGATTTGTAATTCGGGTTATTTCTTAATTTAATTCTTTGTTGTTTATTAATAGTTTTACCCTGTAGTGCTTATTACTTATCAATATCAATGTAACTACCTGTGCTGTAAAGAATTAGCTGAAACTAAAATGCGAACTCCAGAAATTTGAGAACTTCGGAAAAACATGAGATTTTGCCACAAAAAGTGCACAAGAGCACTTTGGATATTGAATCTGATTTTTTTTTTAATACATAATAAAAAGCCATAGGCTTTCATTAGATTATTTGTTTTCATTGCAAAACAAATGATCTAATTTCCATTGCCAATCAATTAGCTAATTTGTGGAAAGTTTGATATCAAACAGGAAATTCAACTAAAATGGGACTGGGGTTTTGACTGCATAGAGACTTAATTATTTTCATGCTAAAATAGCAACCAGTCATTTGCAACCAGATTGGCTAATTTGCCAAACAGGAAATTAAAATAAAATGGGGGCATGGGTTTTGACTGCATAAAGAGCATGTTTTGTTTTTTTTAGCCGGTCCCTGAAAAACAGTTTTCCATCGGCCATAAATCAAAATCTGATCTCAAATCAAATCAGACGTACATTTCCTTCATCCTTGCAGAAGCAGTGCAACTATTAAATGAACGCTTTAATAGTTGGTTCTTAATTTTTTGAGGATGTTGGAATGAACAATGCTGGGTTTTATATAATGGAGTGTTTGTTTTATTTTATTTTTCATTAGCAGAGACTTGCAGAGGAAGCCGTCACAGCACGGTTGGATGATTCTCTCAGACCACCACACAGGTGAGTAGGATAGTAGGAGTTATCAAAACACGAGCACCGATCGAGTACGTCTGTCGCTTTATGCAAGGCTACTTCAGCGTTCAGTATCTGACAGGTCCGTTTTAGAGGCTCCCACGTACTCGAGTGTACTTCACTCCGCAGAGGTCCACGAGTACTCGAGACAGACTTAATGCAAATTCAAGACCCGCGAAAGTCAACTTTTACAACCAAGTATTGCAAACTCGTTGCTGCACAGTAAACTGCTCGGCAGGAAACAGTTTTCACATCGAATTGTTTTGGATGTGACTCTGACAAAGGTTAAGGGGGCAAGCAAAATAAAGTAACCTTAACTATTCTTTTTTTTTTTTTTTTTTTTACTTTCATCGGTCCATCCATTTTCTGAACAGGCTGATCGTTGCAGTGTTCCAAAGGGGGACTGATGCCGACCTCCTGTAAGCAAATATGGATTATAAATGTTTCTAAATCTCAATTTTAGCAAGATATAACGCTATATTCTGTCTGCATGACATCTCTAATGTCATACTGTTCCTCTCATCACCCCATCCATTGGTTTCTCCCTCTGCCTGCTGTACACAAAAACAGCTCTTTTAATGCGGTTCTCCATCTTCTGGGAATGCTGTCAGGAGCATAATGGCCCATTAAGGCAAGGAAATATAACTCTCTGCCGTTTCAACATGTCGAGGTACGCAGTAATGGTGCTGCGTCCTGAGTCGTGGGGATGATTACAATTCCCAGCATAGATGGGTCCGATCCATTTTCCGTCTTATTCAATAGTTCCATTACTCAGCTGTTATAGGTGTGGAGAGCAAACAAGCTGCAAAGCATCATTGATTGTCAGGATTGTTTACAACCACAACTGTGATTATTCTGCACAGCCTTCAGGATGCCTTGGTTTTATAAAGTTGTCAAAATAGAATGGATTTTTTTTTTTTTTTTTTTTTTTTTTGGGGCCACAATAATAAAGAAATCCCAAAAAAAGACCAACAGTCTGCAAGTTTTAGTCTGCTGACGCGCCCTGATTTTGTGCTTACTTGGTGTTGTTTTAATGCCGGTGTGATTTAGATCCAGTATTTCAGTCATTTATTAGGTTTTATTGGAAGCTTTTTGCATCTGTTCCTCATTTGTACAATAATCTCGCATGTTCTGTGTGTAATTTAGCCATCAGCTTTTCACTTCTGACAATCAGTTCTTGCCCAACACCTGAGCATATGAGCAAGTCGGACAATATAAAACTTACAAAATTACAACTGCAAAATGGTACCTTATTCTCTTCAACGTAACATGTTTTTTTGTTTGCTTGTTTTTTTTACCTGCCAGTTGCTGAACTACATTTTATCTAAAAGAGTTTGGATCTATACTTAAATGTAATAGGACTGAACAACTAAAACTGGAAAACATCAGCTGAATTTTTGGAGACATCACAATAACTGGAAGATCCTAAAAAATTAAATAAATAAATAAATATGTGCTACAGGTGTCTGAACTTCTCTCACACTTTCAATTTACTATAACACGATGGTTCATTTCTATTTTATATCGCACTACTCCTGCACTGTTATCACCTTATTTTGGGAGTATCCCCAATATCGTGACAGCACCTATTGTGCAAAAAATAAGAGTAATTAGAGGTGTTACTGTCGTCCCCTCATGTCTGAAGATGTTTGCCTGTTCATGTTGCGTACTTCTCCTCCACCCTTACAGCTTCAACATGCCGAGGCTCGATTGACTGGAGAGGCAACCCTCTGGACATTGCAATGTCAGCACCAAGCACAGCAAATGCAAGACTCTCAGCAAACCTTCCCTTTGCAATTTGCAGACCACACGCAGCAGTACTGAGACAAACACACATCTTTGCCAAACAGCCATGATTCCACTTAGGGGGGAAAAAAAAGGGAGACAAATACAGATGCCTCCCAGAGCATGCACTCCTCACACAGAGGAATGGGAAAAGCCTGAACCACGGCCCCGATAAAACTGTCTCAAGGCTAAAATCAAAAATTCAGAAATCAATCGTTGGCTTTTTGTCATGTTTGCACTGCTTGTTGCATCCACTTCCAGTGGGATGACATGCTGCTGTGATGAAAGTGGTTGCCAAGAGGAACAGTACACTGAACAGTGACGTGC
>NW_015115630.1:12902-32147 GCF_001443285.1 Poecilia latipinna
ACATAAGCGAAATTATGGAAAATCAGTTCATATATTAAATGTTTTTTAGCCAAACAAAATAAATGCATTAGAGTTTCTTCAGGGGTAGATGACCAAGAAAAATAAACAAATACTGCCAGTCGTTTTAGAGCTTTAAAATGTTTGGATATGTGGCATGCACGTCCAGTTCGTAAAAATAAGTAACAAACAAAAACACTGATTGAATTAGACAGACAGATTTCATATTCCCAGAATAATGTAGTGGGAAGATTTTTTTTTTTCCTTAGCAGGGACAGATGAAGCCGGTCAGAGTTGATGAGAAGGATGGATTTAGATACGGGATAATCCTTGAAAAAATCAACAGCAGGTTCATTTTCTTAAACCTTAAACATACAGCTATGTCTTTCCCCGTAGAACAAATAAAAACCGAAGCATCCTTCACCTTTCGCCTTACATTTACACACTACTTTGTGTTTGTCTACCACTATCACCCAAAACTCCAATAAAATACATTAGACCTTGTTGTTCCCGTGTGCTAAAGTTCAATGGGTATGAATAATTTTGCATTGTTACACTGTGACAATGTCTTTCCCCTCTAATCCAAATATATCCGTGTGCGTTGAAGCTAACTTTACATATTCGTCTGGTTGCTTGTTGCTCTCATTTGTTCTCTGAAGCCACCGAGTTACCCAAAAATATTTTTCCAAATGGTAAACTCATCAATAAACCTGGAGTCCTCTATCCCCTCAGCTCTTTATCAGTCAGGAAGTACCTGTGTGGACCTGACCTGATTACAGAGAAAGTAGGTCTGATTTAACCCTCGCTGCAGCTAAATTACCCCAAAAGTACTCGGATGTGAGAACAGTCTGGGTTTGTGTCTTTTTTTTTTTTTTTTTGGAAAGGACTGAAACACTTAATAAAATATCTTTCTTTTATAGAGCTAAGCTAATTGAACTGTTTGAGTGAATAACTACTGAAACATTTGTTTGACATTTTATTGCATTGACCCAGATGATATCATCTTGTGCATAATTGCTTTAAATATTAAAATTAATCTATTTCAGGAGTCTTGGATGAGTCATTTCTGATTGAATTTTTAGGGTGCTGCCCATTTTATACAGGATGCATCTTTTTAAATTTATTTTAATTCTTATTTGATGCTTAAAATGCCACAGGGTCATGTGTATCGTCACTGCTATCAGTTTGACCAGTTGCTATGTAACAAAAGCATGCTAAATGGATAATCTTTATTTGAGAAATCCTTTTTAGTAATTGGTCTGCAAGGTCTTAAAATCAGATTTGTTTTCCTTGCAGATTGTGACCCAGCGTATAATCTGTGGATTATGGCAGATCTGTCTGCTTCTGCTGGGAGATGGATGGGTTTGTAATGATTCAAATTGCATTTTTGATTTCTATTTAACCACAAATCACTTCATAAGCCGAAGCTGAGAGTTGCAGTCTCTCGTATTTTGTGATTCAGAGCCATTGCTGAACCGGAGCTCTGCGAATTTAGGAGGGTGCCGTTACTATTATTATTATTATCCGTTTTTGAACTTCTTTTAGGCCAACTGGAGCCTGATTTGCACGGTGCGCCTTACATTGTGATTAGACGACAGAAACCCCGGGCAGAGCTGTCTGTCAGCCTCTGTCTGGCCTCTACTCAGAGCACTTTGATTAGAAATGTTCGATCGTGGGCGTGATGGATGTGAGAAGACACTGTAGAGGCTTGTGGGGTGGCTTGAGCTGCAGACTGAGTAGCTGACACTGCTGAGTTACAGCTGTCATCAAGATTTCTCCCAACAATTTTATGCACATCAACAGAGCCACAACAGTGGGAACTGTCTGGTGCTGAAAGCTACTGAAATGACTGGAATCAGAGCTAATTTATCCACGAATAACTATATTAACATTCCAACCTCAATAGTTTAAGTGGTGAGGGTAAAAAATGTTGTCGAGTGTTGCTTATTTCATCAGTTACTTTTTTTTTTTACGATTACTGTACACATCCTTTCGGATTTTTGAAAACACATTTGTTGACAGGAAAATATAAACCACAACTCAGTAAGTCAGGCACTTAAGCATTTTTTTGTACATGTCAAAAATATTGTGAGAATTACAGTAAGTGCAAATTTGAGCCTCTGCTGGAGAATTCAAACGTTGCATCCAATTGTAACATTTAATCTTATTCTACATTATTCAGACGCTCTGTCTGCGTCGATGAATGCCAACTCTCCTCGGCTATTTTCAATTAAATAGCCGAGGGTTAGGGCCTCTGTTAGGGCCTCGTTTTCTGTTTCGGGGAAACAGAAAACGAACGTGATGTCATTCCATAAGCAACTAACTCTGTCTGCATTAGTGGACTGTAAAAGGTGTACCTTTCATCCCAATATGCATTATACAAAGTCCAGAAACTTCACAAGCAGCCATGCTTTACTTCACAGATGTAACAGGACTTAAGTTTCTTAAAATGAAAGTTAAATATGTTTTAGATGTAAATCGTGTTTCCAGTGTTTTGTGAGAAGACATTATGCAACACAATGAGAAAAACTAATATAGCTTCTTCAGTAAAACATATATTTCTTTAATATATAACTAAATCATTTCCAAATTATTACATTGTTTTCAAAAGGCAACATTTTTTAATTTAAATTCTTTTCTCCCCTTTTCACAGCTCTATAAAGAAGGCGTTACGTGTCTCACCGTATTTTAGATCAAAGTCACATTAATATAAAATGTATGATTACAGTCAAAAGGCCGCCGTCTCGTCTCGTGACATTGTCTGCTCTGCGCCACAAGGACAGGACACCAATACTGACGGAGAGTGGAAACACTATTTTCATTTAGTAATTTAGAAATCAGGGCTGACGGTTAACACGAGCAGTTTCTGATCTACTTTCAGCGAACGCCAGGCTGCGTTTTGCTAAGCATTTTGTGAATTTTCCTCACATTTGTGTAAAGTTGTCATAAAGGTGGGACTACCCAATAATACTAAGTGAAAACCACAAATCTGTGTTTATTATCTTTATTGGATTACTAAAGCGGTGTCCTGTTTTGCATATTTATGAGTCTCCCCTGCCTCACATACTGCGGCAATCACGTCCTTTCTAGGTAATTAAAGATGACATGGGAACTGTAAGCCAGTTAATATTGCTCAGCAATTGCAGGTGACCAGAATGACTGAGGACCTTGCAAATGCAATGCTTACTGTAGTAAAGATAAGCTGTTTAGTGCACTCTCTGCTGCTCCACTGGTTTTAGTCTTCATGAAGCCTCCTATGTGCAGAAAAGGGAAATCCTCTGTGGAAACTGAGTGCATGTTATTCAGCTGGTATATACTGCATATATTAGCAATTTCCTTCTGCTTAAATTGTGTTGGTTTCTCATGGTTCACACAAAGAATCAATAATAAACACTGTTATCGCGGACGGGGGAACGACACACACCAACGGGACGATGTGCACAGCGGCGGCACTATCCATCACAATCGCCAGCAGAATCAAATGTGCACATATCAACTTTGGTTAGCAATCAAACCGGAGTAAAAGAGGATCTCTCCAGGTTCGGAATAATGTGCGGTGTCGTGTAATCCTACGTGGGGGCGGCACGGTGAGGAGAAGATAAGATAGATGAGGGTTGTCATTGGACGACATGAAATGTTGCTGGGTCATAGCTTTTGATTTCTCCCTGAACAGTGAAATGCAGGATACCTGTAATAAAAGCAAACCCTGGATTCAAACTCTTTCTGTTTGACTAAAGTCAAGTTTAAAGTTTTCCTTAAGGTACAAGGTGTGCTTTTATTTGATGTGGTAAACACGTTTTCTGCTGGGACTCCAGCTTCAACCACAGTTTAACAAGAAATAGGGTACTTACCAGGCTTTAAAAAAAATTATCCATACTATTTGTGTTTTTTTTTGCAATGGTTTTATCCATTTTTTATACCCTTGGTGACCTTTTGACCTCTCTAGGCTCACCACTTGCACTTATTTGACAACTGGAAAAAGTTTGAGCAGCCTGTGCTTGAGCATCTTTGTTCCAGTTGGGGATTTTTTTGTCACAACAACAACAAAAACAAATGAATTTGAGGTATTTCAGATCAGGGATTTGCAGATGACGAGTCCCATTGTTATATTAACGTTAAGGTCAGCGTTCCTGATGTAACGTTACATTTGAAAGAATATTGCATGACAGGAAGACTGCTGACCAAAAAGGATACAGGGGCTTTTCTGTCAATGGTGGGCTGGGGAGATAATAGTGGGAGGTGTGCTTCTCATTGCATCTGGCGTAAAACAATGACAGCATTTTAGAAAACAGAACATCACGATAATAGGGAAACAAGTCGCCCATCTTTGCCGCCGCTGGTCACATCGTTCCGTTGGTGTGTGTTGTTCTCCGACGATTTGTTTGAAGAGGTTTCATCAAGTCTCAAACTTTGAGACTTAATGAAACTTTTTCCTGAAGAATCCCTTTTGAGTTTACGTTTAACAGCTTCAGCTTTTGCTGCTCTAATTTTATTACTTGGCTAAGCGAACAAAGACAAAAATACAAAAAACAAAGCATATTTAACAATTTTTTAATCATACTCTACTGTTTCCATGCTGGGGTATCCAGGCCAAACTGATGCTTGGCGGAGATGGCAGCTCATGAGGAGGAGCGAGGGCGAGACGACGGGGTTAAAGGCATCGTGGTCCCCTGGAATAAAGAAGGTGTTGTTCGCAAGACAATCACAACAA
The DNA here is from genome assembly GCF_001443285.1 of Poecilia latipinna. Classification (NCBI taxonomy): domain Eukaryota; kingdom Metazoa; phylum Chordata; class Actinopteri; order Cyprinodontiformes; family Poeciliidae; genus Poecilia; species Poecilia latipinna. The sequence continues at coordinate 17,611 of NW_015115630.1, forward strand.
ATCTCTGGTTCTTCTCTTTGCCTCCGCCTGCTCCCCGTTTGTTTGTTTTTTCAATCCCTTTGCTTCACCATCCTCTCCTCAGCTCCTTGCTTTGACTGTTTGACCAATATCCCATTCTGCCTCCCCTCACCTCCCTCCTTCTTCTCTCATCCTCATTTGCCACCATAAATTCTCTCCTCCCGTTTTCCACACTCAACACACCCCACCCTTCTCTCCTGTCTCGTTCCATTTCATCCGTTTTTTTTTTCTCTCTCTCCATTCTTCCTCCTTCTCTCTGATTCCTACTGCCTCATTAGAAAGAGCTTTCTCCATGGGTGCAGCTTTCTGGAGCTCAGAAGATGACGTTTTTTTTTTTTTTTTTTTTCCATTTGCCATTGATTGGATTATTGTTTGGCTAGTAGCAGTACTGAATGCATGTTGCATGCCAGCTGTGTTTCTCCTTCCAACAAAATGACTTTTACACACTTCGGCCCAGTGACTGAGTCTGTTCCAGTTTTCAGTAAGCTGATCCCGCTGGCAGAGGCTACCAGAGACACTTCCTTTTCTGGAAGGACCTGATGCATCGTGTCAGTGATCCTCTGCCTCTTAACCCTGCTCCCCCCTTTCCCCACCTCCTCTCTCTTTCACTCTATCTCTCTGCCAGGCTGTCTGTGGAGAGACTCGTCTCATTTCCCATCGTCTGTGGAGAGAGGAACAGCAGAAGTCAGCCAGTCGGCAGAGTGAGGAGATTGCGTGGATGACGCCTCTTTCTTCTCTCGTTCAGCCTTTCCTTTCTGCCACTAACACCAGTAGCGTTCTCTCTTCTCATCCACCATCTCTTTCAATCTGATCTCCATCTCAGTTATTTATTTATTTTTTGTATATTTTTTTTTTGAGAGTGTCTCCAGTTTCCATCCTCAGGTAGGCAGCAGCACATTCCTCCAGCAATACGCTCCTTCCTTCTACTTTCTTCTATGTTCTCCTACTTTCCTTAGAATATACCAACGTCCTCCTCCACCTTCTCATTCTCTTCCTCCATCTCTATTTTTCTCCTCTCCCTCTGCCTCCACACCCTCGCCCGTGAGGGTGCTGGTGAGATTCGCCAATTGTGCTCACCAAAGGCAGCAAGTGGGAGTGGACCTCAAGCAAACCAGCAAGGCTTGCTCGCAGAAAGCCTGTGCCTGCGTGCGCTTTTGCAAATGTGGAGAGGAAGAAGAAGAGAGGAAGAGGAGGAGGAGGAGAAAGGGGAGTAGGTGGAGTGGAGGGAGTGAGAGAAAGAAAAGCATCAGCACAGTCTTCCCAGTCTCTCCTCTTTTCTCACACTCTACCCCCAGTCTGCATGGGAGCGAATCTGCCTCCTCTGCTCCTAAATGGACATTTCTGTGGCAACATTGAGTCGCTGAAGGCAGCTCCGCTCCACAAGCTCCTACATGCTGGATTTTAACACAAGTGGGGAGCGGAGAGGAACTGAGGGAGATCTCTGAATATGAGTGAGGAGGCTAAGGAGAAAGCAGGCGGCGGGAAAGGAGCCCATCGCAAGAAGAAAGGCAAAAAGGTAAGAGAGCGGAAAAGCTTCCTTTTAGCTCTCTCTGTGTGGCTGGGTTTGTTGTGAACGAAGTCTGAGGTTTCTGCTTGAGGGGCGCCTCACTCGCAAGGTGGGCAAGGCAAAAGTGGCCGAAGACTTGTTTTGATCGCTTTCAAACAATTTTATTTTCATTTGCTGTCTCCGACCACCAGGTTTTGTAACAGGTGCAGGTTTCTCTCCAGTATATTTAGAAGCACGGCGTGTGCGTCTGTTTGTTTTTCTCTTCCATTACTCCCTGTCTTCTGCGTGCGCTCTCAGACGGAAGGAGAAATATGCGCTCAGCCTCACCTGGAATGCTACCAAACCAAGCTGAGGAACCGTACATCAATCACCACTTGTTATTTTTCTGATGCTGCAACTGGTTGGTCTGGTTGTTTTGTTGTTGAAGAAAATGAGTGACTAAGAGAGCTGCGGTATGTGAAGTGGTGAGGGAGAGAGAGAGAGAGAAAGAGAGAGAGCATGGGGATGTCCTCAGGGGTTAGGGTGGGGGCAGCAAGATGCACGTAACGCACAGGCATCTGTTGGGCTGTCAAACTCTCTCACAGCTGTGTGTGTGTGTGTGTAAATGTGTTTGAGCCACATGCACTGTCTGGTAAACACTGTCCCGTTTTGCTCTCCAGGACCTGTTTTTAATGGTTTTGTAATTGAAGGTGTTTGCTGCATGAACATGTTTTGGCTTCTGGCGTGGAATGTTTCGTTCTGTGATGAATTTTTCTGGATGCGTTTCAACATCCTGATTGTTTTTTTTTCTTTTCTCTCTCTCTCTCTTTCAAAATTACAAAAGATTACAACTCTGGCTTGCTCCAGTGCCTCCAGTGCTTTTGGGTCAACATGGTGATCCAAAAGACAAACTAGTCCAATTCATATGCAGTCATTATTAATAATCCTGCTCCAATCAATCCACTGCATTACAGCATAATATTTGTTTGTATTCTCAGGAAGATGGGACATATGGCTCTTTACCAGGGTGTCATTGAGTCAGGGGATGGCATGAACGCTCAAACACGAATAAACAAGTGATGAAATTAATAGATCAAGTTGTATTCTGAACATTTGCTTATTGGTAAATATGATCTAGTCTTACAAAATCATGGCAGTGAAATCCTCCTGTGTTGTGCACAATTTAAATACTGAAAAAAAAAAAAAGAAAAGAAAAGACAGGTATTGGTCCTAAAATGGGTATCAAGTTTGTTTCCTAATCAGCCCTTTCTTAGAGAGCTATTGCAAAGTTTGTTTGGAGTTATTTGTTCAACTACCGTTCAAACTATATTACTGAAAATTGATTTCTTAAAAACAGTGTAGAATGTGTGAAATAAAAAGTCATTTTCTGATCTTTTGTCAGCCTTATAGGAAAGTATATGGATTTATGTGAGTTACTCTACACTCATCTTGGGTTGCCCAAAACTTTGTTTCAGGTTTCAAACCTATGGAGAAAGATGCATCTTTTTCAAAACCCAGTTATATCATTAAACCACTTGTCACTTTTTCTGGCAAAGAAGGAGGGGCTTACCCAGATCGTCATTCAGGCAGGAGCTGTTAATGACTGCACTGTACTACTTACTGAATTTGCAAATACACATAGGTCTCATCATGGCCCAAAACAGATCTGTTAGGCAACACGTATTCCAACAGGACCCCCTCTTCTAAAATACGCTGGGAATCTTGTTAAGGTCCATATCATGACTTCTTTAAAGAAAAATGCACATAAATCACCCTTCTTCCATCTCCAAGTCTAAATCCTACAGAGAAATGTTTGTTCACTAGAGATAATCCAGGATGTGCTCCATCTAAACTCATCCAACTGTTTTCAAAGGAGACCTTTGACATCAGGAAGTCATACAATGGAGAGAAAATCCAAAGCATAAAGACAAAGAGAGCAGATCTGACACAGACACATTAAATAATTTATAGCAGTGCTCAGCTGTTTAAAAAAAAAAAGCTGTCAATCTGGTTCCTCTAACTAGACTTGTGTAAAGAAAATGTTTTAAAACTGCTAAAAGAACCAGCAAACAAATACTTAACTAAAAACATCTATTTATGTCTAGATGAATATTTGATTGTCTCCAAGTACTTCATACAAATTTAAGCACCATTATTCATTCTGCTGATAAATATTTTTTCATCTTTGCTCATTATGGATCACACCCTCTTTTGACAGCTTTTGCTCATCCCAGTCCTCAAGGCACTTTTTTTTTTTTTTTTTTTTTTTTAGATATTTAAAATGTTTTCCTGACTCAAAGGAATGAATTGCCTCAGCAGTTCACCATCGAGTTCTGCAACATGAATCAGGGAACAATCTAACCCCTGCAGGGCAGTGAACCCAATGAAACTGGACTCAAAAAACAAACAAAAAAAAAAGGCCTTCATGGGTTTTATGGACGCCAGAAAGTCAGTATTAACAGCAATGTTATCTCCTGTAGTGAAAAACCAGTAATTATTACAAATATTTCTTGTAATGTTAAATTTAGAATGTGTTAGCCACATCCACAAGAAAAATGCTCATGTTTAAAGTATAATTAAATGAAATTACATATTATTATATTCCTAAAAACTTTGTTAGAATATGTTCTCCGATTCTTGTACGAACGTGTTGACTCTTACAAAATATGACAGATTATAACATCGGATGAAACCAAAATAACTGTTTAATGAGCTCCTGTTGGTAACTGTTGTGTATTGAAGTCAAGTAAACCCTTTTCCTTACTGTAGACTACGTGTATAAAATAGAAAATGACCTTGAATCATCGGCAGTCAGAGCTGGTATCCGTGAAATATCGCATGTTGCACAGAACCATCCAAAAAAAAAAAAAGCAAGAGACAGCAAGATCAAAAAAGGACAAAAAGACCTGACCTGATTCAACTTTTACTTTAGACTCAAGTGAAAATTGTGTCAAAGGTGGACATCAAACCACCACCAAAGCAGGAATATATCTGAGTGTGCTGGTACTCAGTCCAAAATGGATCTCTACTAGATGTGAAAAAGCTCCAACAACGATTAAATCAATAATCGAAAAAAAAAATAAAATAAAATCTCAGTAGGGGTGCAGGCGCTAGCTCAGAGAAAACAGGAAGTGTGAACGTTGAATAGGGCATAATTTCAGTATCATGAGGATTCTCCAGTTTCATCTCTCTTCCCTGTCATATGTAGATAAAGAAGGCTAAATTCAGCCATGGGATTAAGTCGGAGGCCCAAAGTTCTCGCTGTTCTCCCCATCAAACCTCAACCCGTTATCTCCCGTTCACACACGCGTGCTGCGGACCTCGGCCCTGAAACTGAGAGCAGCACAGAAAAAGCAATACATATTCATGTTTCCTTTTTTTATTTCCCCCGCCGTCTGCCGTACGTAATGTATGTCGTTTATTGTGCAAGCACGTACCCATGTGGGTTTGTGTTTTGCCGCGTGTGAGCGCGCGCGTGTGCCAGATAAGTATGCCAGATGTGTTAATGACTGTAGCCATGGCAACTAGTTTCTGCTCTCAGCGAACGATGTCGAGGGTGAGAGCAGGCAGGCAGGCAGGCGGGGGTGGGGAGGTGGGGAGGAGGTGAATACAGTGACCAGAAGATGGATATATTTTTCATGAGGCATCTCCGGTGACAGGTGGAAAGCTCAAGGATACGATCGAGCATCTTTTCGACTCAGGGTCCCGGACTGATTGTGATTACGGCGGACGTCATAAATCAACACCCGTCTCAAGTCGTTTTGTCACCATTAGTTGCTTTTGAAGAATGCGCGTGTGTGTGTTTAAGAACAACATGGCTGCTGTGTGCGTGTGTGTGTGTGTGTGTGTGTGCATTTCTGACTCTTGTTTGTTAATGTTTTTGTGAAACACTTTGATGTTCCTCCGAGTGCCGGATGATCTCCGAGAGGCTTAATAACAAGAATGTGATGTAGTTACAGAGATAATGAGGTTTACATAACACAAACGTTCACGCAAGCACAGAAACAGAAAATTCATTTGCTTGCATTCCTCGTCGTCACACAGAAGCTGCGGTTGGGTCAAGTTGAATCTTTTCGTGAAGCATTTTAACGGGCGGTTTGGCTGAGTGCACACGAGTCAGAAGGCATCTGATGCGATAAGACTGGTGACGGTTTGTTTAGTAGCTTAAATTACACTTTTCTTTACCCACGTAAAGCAGAAAAAATTTTTGAGAGAGTGCCAACTATGATTCAGCACCAATGAAACTGTCTGAACCCTCTTTTCTAATCAACCAGGTTGGGGGAAAAAACAAAAGTGGTTTGTTTGATGATACAGATTGATACACACATTTTTTTTAACCTGTTTTTTTTTATGTGCCTAATACCAAAGCAAGATGTGCTCCAATAACAATGGCATTCTGGGATATGTAAAAGTCTCGCACTGGAATTCAAATTTAGGCTTGAACTACACTTTAGAAACTAATGCCTGTAATTTCAAGGCTACCAAAGAATTACAAAACAGTATTTAAACTTTTTGTATTTTTAGTGGGAATTTTGAGCAAAATAGACCACTAGCAACATGCTAACACTAATGCAGACTTAAGTAACAGAGTTTCTGTTTCTGAGGTAAGTTAAATTTAACACAATCCTGTAACATGATTATATATCATATTTATCATCTCATTTCTTTGTGAAAGAGGCTCAACAAAATTTGATTAAGTTGTTGTTTACTTAAAAATTGAACCCTTAAGAAGAATGATTTGTGCTCCTGCTTCTCTAACTGAACAAACTGGGTCAAGTTTGTTTGTGTTTTATTTTTTATTTATTTTATTTATTTATTTATTTTAAATATTTGAGTACAACAACCCAAGCTCTCTCTCAATAACATAAATCCATTATTTAGGAAAAATTAGCTATTAATTTTTGTGATTATTTAAAAAATGCACATGAATGGAGTTCATATGTTGTATTAGACACCTGCAAAACTGTATCAAGACCAAAATTAGCACCATTTAGCTGAGCCAATCTGTGAACAGATTTATTTATAGGATTTGCTTAGCGAAAAAGGCTTGTGTAAGAAACAGCAGCGCTTGTGTCAGAAAATAAAAAAAAAAATCCTCAGTTGAACCTTTTGACTGCGTGCCTGTCAGGCACGCTGACAAGCTGGGACAGATAAGAAATGCGTTATCACTGCAACATTGAAATTTTGTCACAAACAAGTTGCTGCTGCTGTTGAGCAACCTGTGACACGAAAACTATATTTGTTTTAGAAAAAAAGAAAAAGCCTACACTCGCCGACTGAACTTACCAGGTAAAATCAACCAGTTAAACACAAAATGTGATGACTTAGCCTCTGTTTCTCCATTAGTCCATCTTTCACTGGACTAAATACATCCCCTCTCTTTTGTGTTGACTCAGTGTTGTCTTGCTCCTAATGAGACAGTCAGCCAGCCGGGCTTCCAAGCTCGGCCTGCCCTGTTCTTTGTCTTGAATGGAAAAACCCTGCCAGAGATGGAGAGGCCTGCATCTGGAGGACAGGCGAAATAAAGCCGTCCTGTGACAGTGCCTTCAAAGAGAAACGGCACATCACATTCCCCAGATAACAGGAGGGGGAGCATTGGTAAATGTGCTGATGGAGGATGTGAAGTGTGTGTGTATGTGTGTATGCATGTGAGAGAGACAGAGAGAGAGAGAGAAAAAGAAAGAGAGAGAGCAAACGAGGTGCGGCTTTTGTTTGGGAGATTACGCTAATGGACTTGGCACAGAACAAATCCTTAAAGAGGTTATGCCTCATGGACCACTGGAGACAAAAATGTGAAAAAAGAAAAGAGGAAACCCCTGAAATAGTCTGAGACCAGCAGGTGAACCGTGCAGGGTGTGAGAGAATGAAAGAGCGAATGAATGAATGAAAGTCTTGTTCCAGAAACGACTTTTTAATAACTATTACAGTGTGAATCATAATTAAAACACACAGACGCTCACAGAGGGACTTGTTTTTGTTTTGTCACTACTAAACAAGGAATATTTTTCAATTTCTAAAATTAATTCGATTTTATTACGTTCTAAAACTTAAAACAGCAGGAAACATAGAGCTGACTCGAGATTTGGTTGGAGCAGAGCAAATAACCACCTGAAGAAAATGTTCAAGGGTGATGTTTTGATATATTTTTAAATAAAACGCGTTCATATCACTTTGGAGTTGTTTTGATATGTCGCCAACCTGTGTGCCAGCTGTACCTGATGCAGCACGCGCAGCTGTTGGGGAAATCCCCTCTCGTGCGCGGGGATTCCTCCGACTGGCATCTGTAGCTTTATGGAGTTTGCGCTAGCTGGATGCTAATAGGTCGCCATTTCGACGTAAGTTGATTTTTCTAAAGTATACGTGATGTTTGCATTGAGCTTGTTTCGGGTGAGTAATTCAGTTGCGTGCAGAGATATGTTGCTGTTGAAAGATGCGTACACTGACATAAAGTTCTGTTGCGGTGTACCTCTCCACTGCAGCTGCATGAAAAGCCTTAATGTTCCCAAAAACGTAGTTTTATGATACCAGAGAGACCTTTCTGTTCTGTTTTTGTTTTATTTGTTATTGCCCGACAGAACGGTGCGTTTCTCACTAAACATTATGCGTTGAGGTAGCAACATGAAAACGATGGGTCTTTTTTAGTTCCCGCACACTATAACTGTTTGTGTATTTTGCAAACAAAATATTATGAACAAAAACCAAACGTGTTATCCTTCATTCAGCCAACTAGGCAGTGCCATTCAGCAGGCGGAGGAAGAGCAGCATCACATTCTTATGCTGAGTGCAGATGAAAGTGATCAGAAACTGCTCCTTTGTCATCTTATTAAAACGACTTTATGCCAGCGGTAATGGAAAAATACACGTCTACTTAGAGCTTAAAAGTTTAACCTGATTGATATTAGTTTTATGCTTTAAAAGCCTAAGAATCTTAGCCCTATCTTCAACATGTTCCACACCAAAATGTGATTACTTATATAAAGCAGTCCACACACTTCCACAAGTCAGTGTGGAGGTGTGTGTGAATCCACATGTGCCATTCCTCTGGAGCTCTATAAATGCAGGCATGCGTGCCCATGTGGGCGGCTGCGTTCCTGCCGTTTCTCTGTGGATGTGAGTTTTGGGTAGGTAGGCGTCTGGGAGCTTGGGCACAGCTGCAAGCCCTCAGGAGAGGGCAGAGGGATCAGCCTGTCAGAACTCCATCAATCTCAGATGAACCGTCCCTGCTCTTGTGCTTCCATCAAGCCAGGGAAGGAGGAAGAGGAGGAGGTGAAAATGAAGATGAGGAGCCAGGGGAGCAGGAGGGGTTAAAGGAGGTGAAATAGAGAGGGCTGAAAAAAGCGACAGAAGATGGAGAAGTGAGGGTGAGGTGAGATTTGGGCAGTGACAGAGGAGAAGGGAAAAGGATGTGATGGGAGTGATTCAGAGTAATTTTGCTCCGCTTAGCTTAAAGACGTCATCAGAGTATCTTCTCGGTTCTGGCATCAGAATATTTAAATTTGCAACATTTTCAATATTTTTATTTTTAAATTATAGCTGAACATTTCATTAATTTACATTTGTTGTATCATAAATAATTCATGACAAAGTTATTTGAATCATTTCTGGAATTTGATACAATCAACTAAAACAAGATATAAAACAGAAGAAAGTCCTGCATTATTGAGTTTATATTTGTTATACAACTTCTTCAAGTGCTAAAGTTAATCTTAAACTCTTTTTCAGTGTGCTTAGCAGCTAACAGTTAGCCATTTGGTATTTATATTTTTAAGTGATGGAGGCTTGTTTTGTTTGTGCCCGTTGGGTGGCTCAGTTTAGAGCGTGCACCATGTGCAGAGGCTGCACATGGTGCACGGTGCATGGTGCAACCATGTCTCCATGTGGAGACATGGTTGTCCTGGATTCAGTTTCCAGTGTCGGAAACTGAATCGAGTTTCCGAACCCAGTTTACTGTCCATATACAGTTCAATAAAGACCACTTTACTGAGGCTAAAAAGACTCTAAAAAAAACAAGTGGAATAGGCTTGTTAAGTATTTTTGTAGTCAAGTGTTCAACTCATGAAGTACTTCCTTTTCTCCTTCAAAATAAAATGATGGCATCAGCTGGACAGGCCTTCATGAGACAGACCTCCCTTTGATGAAAAATACTGCCAGATGTTGCTATATAACTTGTGTTTTATGTGAACTGGTCTCATTTTCTTGACCAAAAGTTATCCTTTTGAAATGATTTGGCACTGATTAACCGAGTTATTTCTGTTTTCTACGTATAAATCTGACACTTGAAGTCCAGTCGCCGCAACGCAACATTAGAGACAGAACACAGTGAGCTAACAAGAACTAGATCTAATCAACAAATAGACTCAGCTGTAACAACCCACTCTTCAGGCTGCTTCAGTTCATTCTTCATATTCTCCTCCACATTCACAATGAAAAAGCAAGTAATCTTAAAGGCCTTGGTTAGTTTTTTTTTTCCTTCTCGTGTACCGAGGCCACAGAGTAATTTAAAAGTGTTTTTCTCCATTAGAGAAAAAAAAAGGGCTACCGAGCTGTAACGTAATGTCTAATTAAAAATTTGTGAAGACTTTTGTGTAATTAAAAATAGATTTGTTGAATTACTGGATAAGTCTGGATGTGAACTATCTGAAGATTTTCAGCTGGGGCTGCTTGGTGACCCAGAATGCAGCTGCTTTGAGACATCTAGTGTAATGATGTGCGCTCGGATATCCACTTGACTGGTACTTTCCTCTGCTGGCAGCGACTCTTGCCTGAATCGGAGACCGTTTTCCGTTCCCAGCAGCTCTGAGCGGGAGGGCTTGTTTTTTTTTTTTCTTCCTCCTTCTGTTGAGCTCTTTCTGTTCCTTTCTTTTCCTCAAATTTCTCTCTCCTTTTAGTACATTACGACACAAGAAATTTTAAAAAGTAACAAAAGATTATTCCTGTCAGATTCACAACTCTCCTTGTTTTTTCTATTTGGGATTGATTCTTCCTGCACTGTTGCTATGGCAACTGTCAAGCAGAGCTAAGCAGGATGACAAAATTTGTTAAAAGTGGAGATGCATCAGTCAGGCTTGGTGTACAGTTTCTAATCTCTTTTGTAAAACCTATAAATATCTTTTTCTGTCAGAACTACGATAACGAGCTCCTGATTTATTGGTCTGTATACGTTCTGACAACAGCTACTGTCATCAGAAATGGATTATGATCGAAGGAATAACAGCTTGGACATTAGCGAGTGATACTAACTTACTTAATAGTGGTGTCTGGACTCATCCTTGGACATAGGGTGCAGAGTTATGTCCTTCAAATGAAGCGTCTGTGTGGCAATAGATTATATATGGATATATTTCGATGACATTATATTTTTGACGTAGGCTACCATATCATGCCTGAAGTTTAACATTTTAGTCATTTTACTCATTCTTTTGAGTTAACTGGTATAGACAAATTCATACGTTTTGACTTATAAGCAACTTTATATCAGGATTTTAAATTAGATAATCGATTCTTAAATAGGTCTACAAACAAAATGCCAAAAATAAAACAGCTAAAAATGTGTGCTTTAAGAACCTGGCGAGTGTTGGGTGATCTAATTTCAAGATACATTTTTGATACTCTTTATGTCTAGAAAATTATGAAACTTATAGAAATAAGAAATCCATTAATCTAAATCGGTCATGCACTGAATTTTGAAATGCAATCGGTGTAGAAACCTGTACATTTATTTCTTAGTTGTTTCTCAGTTAATCAGCCAAAAATGGCTCTGGTTTATTGTTCTTCTGCTTTTGAGAAACTGTGTCAATAATTCACCAGTTCTATGAAAATAATTGGACAGAAAGTGACGACGTTAACACGAAGACATTAACAATGATCCCATTATTCCCACCCCAGTTTCCACAGTGAAGACAAAATTGTCAAGTGATGTGAATTGCTGTCTTGTCATTTTTGATGTGCAAATTGATTGTACTCGCAGTAAATATTCATGGGAAGCTCTGCGGATGCAAGCAGAACAGATGACAGATTCAAAAAGTTATAGCTGTGACCCTTCTACGACCTCCATCAGGCCGGCGACATTTACGATGCTGTTCGTAACTGAGAAAAGATAATTTACTGTGAAGGACAAGCTGCATCCCTTGTAGCCAGTTTTTTTTGTTCTCAGGTGTTGTTTATTGAAGTAGTGGATATATTTTAGGATCGGGAAAACTTCCAGTGGAGCCGTTCCAGATGGCTCACTAGTGCTTCCTCCATTGGATGAAGAATAAGAGTTTCTTGGAGAGTAGGATGAATAAATAAAAGAAAATGAAGTGCGGGGAGATGGCTGTCTCACAGCGAATCTGCAGTTTGTTAAGACCCTGCTGTTGAACTTCCTGCTTGGAGATGCGTTTAACAGCAGGGTCCTGGATTTTCTGGATAGGAAATTGAAAATATTTAAGGGAGAACACCAAAGAGTCAAAATGTGTGCTTTGTAATAGAAAGCAGATTGCCAGTTTGGCACGATTCAGGACGAGGCAGTGCCAGAAAACCAGGTGAGGGAAATATCCTGGAAACATGCCGTGCAGTGTTTTATTAAGAATCACCCTCTCTGTGTTTAAATCCATGTTTCAGCATGATCTTGCTTTTCTAAAGGCTACTTATTTAAATAGCTTGTCAGGATAAAAAGTGTTCTCATGTTGTATAAAAGATGACTGCTTGATGGTGGGCCCAGAGATGGTTACCTTCGCTCTGGATACTGTGAATTTACATCCTACATCCTACCTGTGTTCAGACAATAAATGTCATTTGAGGTTAGAACGATGTTCACTTTCTTTCATTCAGTGACTCGGATGTTTCTGCGCCCAAAGAGACCGCTGCAGAGACAGCTTTTACTTAAAGAAGATGTAATCCTCTAGATATACGTCATTCTTCACATCTCTAGAGAAGTTACCCAACCAGATTCTGATCAGTCTCTTTAGTCTTATGTTGAACAACCCTCTGTTAGATAATCTGTCATGGTGCAATCTGAAGATTACGTCTCAGAAAGTTGCTGAAAGGAGCAATAATCCACGCTAAATAGTCTAAGCTAGGCCATAATCTTCATGGTGCTTCACACATATGAGAGTGGGTTTGCTAAACAAGAAAGGTACGTCAGTGTATTTGGCAAAAAGATTGAGAGAAGAACCCAGGGAATTGAAGACAACCAGACAATTTCTGTCTTCTGATAACAGCAAGGTGTCGAGCCACTGCTCCTCCGCATTGAAAGGAGTCAACTGAGATGGTTTCAGTATCTGGTGCCTCCCCTCTAAGGTTTGTTCAGCCACATACCAGCCTGAGGAGACCCAATGGGACAGAGGCAGACGGACTGTGTTAGTTTCCTGGCCTGGGAATGCCTTGGGATCCTGCTGGAGACGGAGAGGGATTTCTGTTTCCTGCCTCTTACCCAAAACCTGACTGAAGAGGATCAAGGTGTTAGTTTTTAAGGACAGAGTTCCAGCCACAGAAGTAAGACTTCCTCCAGAGTATCCGAAACATCCGGCTCTGATTTAAAGTTGGAAAAAAAAAAAATACTATCGAATAACTGTTTTTACTGAAGTAAAAATAAGTTTGCTGAGTACATGGTAGAGCTGCAAAGGGTAAAAGATTCCTTGAATGTAGCCAACTGTTTTGGGCTCTGCTGTAAAACCCACCTTATTGTGTTCTAGATTTTGAAGTTTTTTTTTTTTTTTTTTTTTTGTAGGTATACATTTTTTTTGTTTGTTTGGTTTATTTCGGGGCAGCCCGGTAAGTTTGCATTTCCTCTGTTCTGGTGCCGGCTCTGGGTTGACAGGCTTATCGTGTGAGCCCTGAGGCAACATGACCTGAGCTACAGGACTGTCACACCTTTTGAAAAATGCATTGAAAGGACCAGGTAGGTAGTCTAGAGGAAGGTGGGTGAAGATAATGGATGAGTGTCATGAGGGACGTGAAGGGGGAACATTTTTTTAATAGATAAAAGAACAGAGATTCCCAACAGGTGCTGAATCGTTGGATGTAAACCTGAAATAGCTTCCGTTCAGGATATTCCCCGGGGTCTCTGTGACAGCCACAAAGGAGGCGTCTTTACCACAGTATTACATAAGAAGGAAAAAAAATGTCTCCTCAGTATTCTGGTAAAATTTTGACATTTGTTGAGTTTTAATATGACAGAGAAAAAAAAATCTTTCTCCAACTCATCTGCTCTCCTTTCCTCGGAGCAGAGGAGCCAGGCAGATGGGATTCGCTTGATATTGATATCTCAATTTGTGCTGAAGACAGACTAATGTGGCTTTGATTTGATTATGCGCCATGCGCTTCTGGGAGAGAGTAAAGGTGGCTGTCTGCTTTGTTTGGATCCATCCTTTTGTTTGCCTTGAGATATTTCTGTCTGTGTTAAACCCAGATGCTTTCTGTTTCTGCTCAGTGACCGATAATAACACTTTTTTTGTTGTTGTTTATAAGCAAACATTTACACGTATTCTACCATCCACCATCTGATAGTCACTGATTTCATTGCCTACTTCATTTGGTTTAATTATTTTACTTTTTGCTACAGAGGCTAGAATCAAGCAGGCCACATGAGCTGGTTTTCTTTTAATGAGAGTTCACCCTCAAATGTGTCATTTTCAGAGGATGTAAATGTAAAAATGAAGAATTAAATTAATAGTAGAATGTTTTTCTGGATGTTTGTTTTACAAAAAAACCAAAAAAAACAATGAGTTGTGAGTGTTAAATTTGTTGCTTTACCAGAATCAGGCCATTGGGAGTCAAACAGGCAAAGCCTGCAAGTCTCATGTGTGTGTTGAGTGTTTTGTTGTGTGTTTTGTTGTAGCATGTCCCTGTGTTTTCCTGGACAGCGGCAGGGTTTCTCCTGCCCTGGGGTCAGAGGCAGCAAACACACAACGTGACAAACTCCAGCTGTGAGGGTGTGAATCTGCTAATGAGATAGCCTTTGTATGTGGTTGCGTGTGTGTGTGTGGACTTGTTTGTCCATGACAGTGGTGGAGAAAGTACTCAATAAATGTACTTAAGTAAAAGTACAAATACA
>NW_015115630.1:36882-63485 GCF_001443285.1 Poecilia latipinna
TGTACTTAAGTACAGTAACGAAGTACTTGTACTTCGTTACTTCCCACCACTGGTCCATGAAATGACCTGAATGGACATTTTTACAAGAGGTGATCATTCTGTCATTATCTGCAGCATCAAACTCCGTAATAATGTTGTAGATCCTTTAAGAGCTCTACAAAATGGGACATTTTGAAAGAATATCAAATATCTTGTTTGCTAAATGCCTTATTTGTTTCAGCATTCACTGTTTATTGGTTTTTTTTACAGTCATATTCAATGAATTCAGACGAGGCCCATTTGTTAAGACCTTTAGAAAACATCAACCTTTAAGCTTGTATTAAACATACTTTTCATTAAGCTCTGATTTCTGTATAAAATATGTTATTCATTGGTCTAATGTAATATTTTAATTTTAATTTACCTGTTTTTAAAACATGCAAGTGGATTATTATCATTATGAATGGCATCCTTTGTGTGTAATTAATCCATATAATGCGTTAAACATAGTGATAAAGTTCCTGAAATAAATGGACTTTTCAGTAATATTCAGATTTATTGAATAGGTTTGTATTTATGGAAAACCTTAAAGTGAAATTTGCCTTTTATTCTTGACTCAAACTTTTAGAAAACATCGACTTATAATTTGTTCACATTAAGATTCTGGTAGTGATAGTTTCAGTCCGTCTCGTAGACAACAGCAGCAATGGTTAAAATAAAACAGCGACATCTTTGTTATAAAGTCGAGTTGAAATAATTTCTCTACAATACATCTGTCCCAAACTGAATATTATTTTGATCACGGGAAGTTGCAGACATTGACTTGCAGCTAGGCAAAGAGCTGCAGATGTCTCCTGATGATTAAATGTGACTAAAATGAGTAGGTAGACAGAGAAGGAAGGGTTCTCAAAGGCTGCCAATATGGTGAGATTCAGCAGAGCACAGAGGAAGTGTAAAATGATGTGATTGTGTTGAGGAGGAAGCTGCAAGAGCAAGGAGGGGAGAGGAAGGCTCAGCGTTCACCCACTTGTGTCATGAATAAATCACTGCTGAGATCTTCTTGGTGTCTGGCCCAGTGCAGACCAGCATGCTTTCATAGTTATAGCTCATCCCAGATGGCCTAGTTTACCCACAGAGAATAAGCCAAGTCATAATTTACCA
This sequence comes from Poecilia latipinna, assembly GCF_001443285.1. Classification (NCBI taxonomy): domain Eukaryota; kingdom Metazoa; phylum Chordata; class Actinopteri; order Cyprinodontiformes; family Poeciliidae; genus Poecilia; species Poecilia latipinna. The sequence goes on from NW_015115630.1 coordinate 38,023, forward strand.
GCTGGGGACTTTTTCTGATTGCTTCATCCATCATGAATTAGCCGGCACAGCTGAAGTCGACCCGAGGACCCCGGACGAACAAAGAGGGCATCCCCTGCCACCGGAGTCACTTGAACGAAAGACAAAACTATCGTACGATAGGGGAAGCAGCTGGAAAAACACATTTCAGAGAACCGACAAAAAAGTCATCCGAGTTCTGCAACACGAAGAATTTTTCTAAAAATTACTAACGTTACATCCACAGCGAAGGGTGTTATGTAAAAAGTGAGTGGGAAGATGAAATCGCTGCCAAAAGGGAGGGGAAAAAAGTCAAAATTACAGAATAATAAAGTTTTGTCAGCACTGTAGGGCTTTGCAATAATGATGACTAAGTTCTGAAGGAACAAAAAGACCATTTTTTCCCTCGGTGTGATTAAACAATGGAGACATCCTCCTCACTGCTCAGCACAGAGAGGGATTGAGTAGTTCAAGGAAGATATAGGCTCTGCTGCAACCACGATATTCACCACAGCTCTTCTTTTGTGTGTCTGTCTGTGATTTAGGATCATTAACATCTTTGGACACTAACAAAGTGACAGAAAGTAAAGGTGTAAAATCTAATTTGAAAGTCTCGTTAGGTTTGACTTTTTCTCCTGCAAGGAGCGACTAAAGCTTTTTGATTCGAGTCGTGAACATCAGTTAGGGTTCATTCACCTCCAAATATAGCACACAGGTGAAACTGTTATAGTGATAATTATCAGACATCACTGAAGCATTTCATCTTAATTCTGCCTGATGGCCTGGCTGCTTCAGCCATATTTGTCTGAACCTCTGGTGGAAATCTTGCTTTCTTCAGGACTGTACTCCTAACGATGCACATCCCTTACAGCTTAAGCTGCCCGAACTACCAAACACATATCAAGTCAAGTGACATCTTGTCCTTGATCGAAATGTCTTAATATGATGTTGACTAACCTTTCGCAGCTGGAACAGCTTCATCTCATCTGGAAAGGCTTTTCACAAGGTTTATGGGTTTTCTTGCACAGGCCAGACGTTGGTGTTTGACCCCTGGTCTCTAATTTATCCCAAAGATGAGGTTGCCATGTCGACACTGGCTTGCCCTCACGGTGGAACAGGATGGGGGTCATTCTCAAACCTCTCCAGCTGAGTTGGGAGGAGAACGTTGTCCTGAACGTCTTGGTGTGCTGAAGGCAGGAGAACTGCACGTTCTTGCTCAAGTATCCACTTTATTTCATGCTCCATGACAACCCGCTGCAGGAAGCCTGTATTAAATCAAATAACATCACCGCCCGGAAAGTTTCCATATTATCACAGCTTCAATAACGGTACTGCACGGATCTGTCGGTGTGTGCTAAAGCGCCTCCTTTCCTAACAGGAGCCGGCAGCTCGCTGCTGCATTCGTTACCAGCATAATCACACTTAAGAGTTTTGTAAAGGAAGCATTAGTATCGATTCTGCACAGTCCAGAGACTGGGTAATGTGCTGAGAGCCGGGATTCATCAGCAGCCATACATGAGGAATCACAGGAAATAAAAAAACTTCATATAAGAACAATAACATAAAGAAAAACATTTGAGACCAAGGCATTGTGGATGTTTTATTGACTCTTTTTAGGTGGATCATGCACATTTGTTCACATTAGAATATCTTTCGAATTCATGTGTTCTTCTGAATAATCAGGATGTAATTAAAGACTTTTTTTTTCCCAAAGGAAATTAGTTCAAGATCAATTAACTGCTTTGAGGATTCCCATAATGGTCAGAAACAGACCACAAAACGGCACACTTTTAGGAAGGATATCAAAAGACCAAATGTAGCTTTTAAAAAAAAAATCTATATGGTCATATGTTGGGAATGTAAAAAGGCTCCAGAGTTTCTGGAGTAGACTGCATAATGTTGAGATGCTGCATATATAACTTCACCAACTAGAAATATTCACCTTAAATGATAAATACAGCATATCTTATAAGACACGTTTCTTCATATTGTTGATCTTAATTTGATCCCCTCTCATCTGTTCCTCTCTGCCTCCGTTGCCAAAGCAGAATCCCCCTCCTCCGGGCAATCGTTCTCTGGCTCAGCGGAAGAAAACATTGTCCACTGTGTGGCCTCCTTTCCTCCTCACACTTTCAGCCCATTTCTGTTGCCTTTTTTCCCCCTTTCATTTTTATTTTTTTGTCTCTCATCTTTTCAGCCACCTTTCTTGGTGTCATCGTTCTTGTTTTTTTTTTGTTGTTTTTTTTTTTTTTTGACTGCGTTCTCGTTGAAACACGGAGTAAAACCTGAAGGAGAGTTGCGTTTTCCCTGAAGAAGCAGCAGCTCACGCAGGAGTTATGCAAAGAAAGAGCTGCCTGAACATCAAAGCCTCCTGTCTGTCATTCTCGGCCTGCTGGAAACCCGGAGCGCTGCCCAGAGAATAGGTGAAGGAGTAGGAGGTTGGAGAGGGGATGTAAAATAGACATCTTACAGTAAAAAACATTATTTATTTTTTCACCCTCACTGCAGGGATATCTATGTGGCTGTCTGCATTTCAAAGTATGCAGTTCCAGGCCTTGCGTGTGTTCACTAGCATCCCGGCAGCCCAACATGTGGCATCTAGAACCTCCCTGCAATCAGACTCCTAGTGTGTCTCTGCATTGGAGTGTCAGGTGGCGAGGAAGTTTTTCCATGGATAAATATGAAAGATCTTGACTACTTTGGTTGCTACTGCTGCGCACACTTCTGATTCCCTTAATAAAACATTATTTCTCAGCAAAATTGACTCGTTAAAATACAGTCCAAGCTTTTTGCCCAACAACCAATGAACAGCCTCCAGTCTTTCTGTAAGACTGAGTTTGCTGATAATTGGTATCAGAGCCTAGTGAGTTTTCTCTTTTGTGAAGGAAGCATTAGCTTCCATTTCTCTTTCTAAGGTAAGAGTTGTTAAAACTACATGTAGCAATCTATGAGCTTCATGTTCGCTAAGTGGCTGATTGCAGGCTGGCACAGTGAGCAGATAGCTTGATTTTTTTTCTGTTTTTTTAAACAAATTGAAATCAACTTTTGTTACTTTTATGAAGGACAGAGCAGGAAGAGGGATGACATTTAGAAATACACACTTGAAAAATATTTTTATTTTTCAAGTGTGTGTGTTATATTATTTAGCAGTAAGAGGAGGAATAAATGTTTTCTGTTCTGTTTAAAATAAAAGCAGTAAGATGATCGTCAAATTTACATTGAATTATTATTTACTTAAGATTATGACACAGTAAGAATCTCACTACAGGCTCATCTTGCACCTCATTACAGTGTTGACCTGTGATTTTATTACGCTAACACTGCTCTCTTCTTCTTCTGTTCAAAAACTGACATTATTTTGACTTTATTGTTTACTATGTCTTAGTCAGTTTTTATATAAATTTACAAGTCATCCCAAGTTTTTCCCACAACGACGTATTTTTCTTTCAGATTTTTTTTTTCTTGTTTGCAATAAATACAACCGACCTCCAAATCCAGGTCAGATCCGGAGGTCTGTGTTTGTCCTTTCGCTCCCTCATCTGTCTGTGTGAGCCACTGATATTTTATTATCTGCTCCTTTTTGCAAAACATTTGTCACTGTGATGTTCTACAGCAGAAACAACATATGGCTGTCTGAAACAAAGAGAAAATAATTCATAACTTCCCCATGTCGAGGAGATTTGTATGGCATAACTATAGCCATCTGTTTCAAAGTGAATAAAAATTAAAACATTTTAGGTAATGGTTTTCTTAGTCTAACTTTAAATGATTGCAATCCTTCCACATCATCAATTTTTGCTGTTTTCTTTTTTTTTTTTTTTTGACCCCAAAGCTGAACAAGAACTGTGCTGTTTGTGAAGGCAGCTTTTGCTCGTCCACAAACGATACAGCCTGCATCTATATTCTGTTTTTGCCCTTTTCTTATTCTGCCGTCTGAGGCCAAATTTGCATAAGCTAGAAAAAGACGCCCCATCCCTCCATGAGTCAGTTTGAGCTAAAATATGAAATACCTGACAGTTCCTGCTACAAGATATTTCCCACACTGTTATATCCGATGCATTTCTTTATTGTCTTCCTTATTTTATTATTATTATTTTTTTTTTTTAAATATTGAACACTGAAAGACATGTGCTGTCTGATGTCTACATTCAGTCTGTAGGTTATAAACAACACTTGGATCTCAGGGGATGTCAGGAGTGGCATCTGTGAAATTCCAGCAGCAGGATACATGTTTCTCCTAATGCCTTGTGATGGCCTCTTCGCAGCCTCCTTGTTTCCATGGAGACCAAAAGAGGTGTGGAGAATCCTGAATCCCCGATGTGGTTGCTGAGTTTGTCATACGTGCTGTCTGCCACCGTCGCTTTTCTAATCCGCCCTCTTTGCTTTGCATCATGACGGCACTGAATAAGAGGAACGCAGAGGTTGAAGATCTGCGATCTTGAACCCTCGTTGACATCTTTGGTTATTTAAAGAATAAAAAAAATAATAATAATAATCAACCCCTTTAAAAATAAGTAGATAAAATTTTCTTTTAAAGCAGCATTAACCCCCACCCAAAATCCTAATGCTTCTGCTGCACACTTGCCCTCATTCCCGTCTAAATTGTGACCCCGTCTATCATTCCCCTTGTTCTCTTCAACAATGGCACTGACCTGCTGTATTGTCTAAAGCCGTGTCCTCCTTTTCCGCTGTGAGAGGCTCATTTGTTGATCTCCTTACCAGATTAGCACTTGTCTGATTAACAGCCTCCAACTAGTAATGCTGCTTACCTCTAAAGAGTGGTTCAGGCAGGGTTTCACGCTCTTACCGTGCCAGTTAAGACCGACCGCCTCGTGACGTACAACACGCTTTCCCTTTTTGCACCTGATGAGCTTGTGGACAATGTCAGACCCGGGTGAGATTAGCTGAAGATGAGGGGGGCTGAATGGGTGAGTTTGAAGACGCAACCACAAGGGCTTGTGTGTTTTTTTTCTTTCTTCTTCTACTGTTTTGGGGATTTCCAGAACAAGATGCTGCAACAAAGTGACTCACACAATGCTACCGGTGCGATGTTAGTACTCTGGCAATCCGTTTCTGTGTTTATGGTGCGACTGTAGGGTTACTTTCAGGTTGTGTTGGGTTAATCAGGACTCATGTCTGGAACTTAGATCAGGTGAGATAAGATTGTGGTGGTTTTATTTACCCGGGATGTGCATGAGGTAGGAAACGGTCCATTGCAAAAAGCATACATACCCCTTTCTTTTACCTTTTGCCATGTTGCAACTTAAAATATCTGTTATGAAAAAAATAAAGACACAGCAAAGTTGCTCTTAATTGTGAAAAAAATATGTAGTTTTTACATTTTTGTGTCATGAATTTGCACTCGGCCCACCTGAGTCTAAACTTTGTAGATCGACTGCGTTTAGCGCTGCCAGAATTTCAGGGTGTGTCTCGACCATCTTTGCGTATTCTTGTTTGTAAAGTGCATTAAGCTCAGTAAGACTGGCTGGAAACGATCATTTTCACATGTTGCCATGGATACGTAATTGGATTTAGATTGAGACTATTTAAACATTATTTAGACAGAATTATTTCAGCCTCTTGCTAGCTCCATCCATCCTCCTCATCAGTTCAAACCGGCTTCCCTGAAGGAAAGCATAATGATAGCATCACAACACAAGAGGCATTAGTTGACCTCTGAAGGTCATTGATCGGGCTGGGTATCAAAGTAAAAGCGGCTGACTGTAAAATGCCTTCATTTTTGGATTTTATAAAAAAAAAATCATCATAAAGTACACAAACGTTTGAGAAAATGTTGAATTCTTCTATGAGCCACTTATCTCTGTTTAATTAAACCCAATCTTCACGATCAGCTTCTCTTTGGAGACTTCTGGAGAAATACAATTTTATTTCTCCATTTTCATATAATCAGATCAGAGGTAAGATCTGTTCCTAAATGCATCATGCTTGGAAACCTTTGAGAAATGGATTCAGCGAGGTGAACCCAAAGGGATGAACTGCAAAGAGAAAAGAGGTGGAGCAGTAATCTGTTGCCCTTTTCTCCTAAAGGGCATTCACAGGATATCAGGCAGATTGAAATTACATTATTTTTACTCAATATGCAACTGCAAGGTAGTTTTAGCCTTTGAGATGCAGGACGGTAGGAGATTAATGTTCAGGGGTCCCTCCATTTTCTTGGCCTTTGACTCGTCACCTTTTCATTTCGGCCTTTGTCTGAGTTATCATGACAGGCTGGGCTGCAACAATGTAACAGGTGAGGACACAATGTGAAGGGGTTGAGGCAAACAAGTTGCAGATGGGGGTCTGAAATGGAGAGATACATGCATCGCCAGACAAATTTTTCCTCCATGTGCCGGAGCCGGAATGACAGCCGTCGTGTGGGGACCGGGGACAACGGGCTGAGGGCGGGGAGATTGTGTGTGTGTGTGTGTGTGTGTGTGTGTGTGTGTGTGTCCGTCTGTGCATGGCCTTTGCAGCGGTACTCCCCATAGCACACGCCATCACTTGGACTGTCTTGCCGGAGTGACGGATCAGGACATTTCCACTGATGTGGGGACTGGGCCCCAGCTGGTAGGCTGGAGCAGCAGGGGAGGGCCCGGTGGAGTGAAATGAGAAGGAAAGAGCGCGGAGCGTTTGGTGTTGCTTATCAGACCTGCCGAGATCGTGCAGCTTTTCTGGCTTACAGAGGGGAACACTGATCGGTTCGCTGCCATCCTTTCTCTGCCCGTCTCTGTGTTATTGCTTTTAGTGATGAGAGAAAGCGATAGCCTCTGTGATGAAGGCAGCATGAGACTCATCAGGCAGGATGACTTTTTTTTTCGTTTTTCTGACTGAAGATGAGATTAACAGAGCTTTTTGTGCCTCATTTGTTAATCCGTCCTTGTTGACGTTTATGTTCTTGTAACATTTAGTCGTAGTCAGAGCTTGATGTTTGATGTTATGTAACGTTTTTGACAAATAAAAGGTAAGAGAAGTGGTAACAATAGATTTATCTTACCTAAGTTGTACCTTATTCATATTTTTTCTTATTTGATATTTGATCTGATCCAAATGTATGCCCCCTACATATTTGTACAACAGATTAGTATCAACATCAGCACCACAGGCTGATATTGAACATCATTTTTATTTTATTTTTTTTCAGAACAATGGTGTGTCGTCCTATTTCTTATGATCACCTGAAACAAATAATGAGTGCTGAGGAGGCAACTTAGCTGTAATTAAAGAGTGAGGGATCAGGGCGGCTTCTTAAAGTGGGAGGACAACAATACGCTCGGACGACAGTTCAACACTCCTGTTTTTGTATAAATTAAAAACTTCTGCTCTCATCTCTGCGGCTCATATAAGGTGTAAATGTCAGTGAAATAGCATAACAAGCTACAAGACACAGCAACAAAATTACTTGATAAGAATGAAATATAAGAAGACTTTCTGCTGTAAATAATTTACTGAGGATTTTCTATGCCATGTATTCCTTATGGGCAATAATGCATCGCGTGTGTGTGTGTGATAAATCGAGACGCGACCAACACCTTCAACATTGGTAGTACTTGTAGTCGCACTCTATGTATTTTCTAGGTTTAATTTTCGTACCTTCAGAGTCTTTCAACATTTCCAGATAATCCATATTCAAGGTTGAAAGCTCAAAATGATCAAACAAAGCAACTTTTTTGCAATCCTGTTCTCTCCACTGTTGCCGCAAAGCTGGGCAGTTTTCAGCCAGTTTTCCACATGTGCATAAATCTTCAGGATCGGCCAAGTTTTGGTTTAATTGTGGGTCATGTTAAATAATGTCTCGCACCTCGTAGGTGTCGGCACACACAGATTGGCCAGGGTCTCTTCATCTCTGGATTTTTCTTCTTCTTCTTTGAGGTTTCAAAGGTCTGACCTGTCACATATCCACGCACCGTGTGAGCAGTCAGGTCACGTCCAAGCATCGGGTCACACAGTGTGAGAACATGATTCGTGTTCTGTGAATTATTGAACCCTGCAATGTAGTCGTACAGTATGAGCTGCAGTGCATGGCCAGCTGAAAGCTCTGCTTAAACTTTCTTTTTTGAAAGTTTCAGTTCTGCTTTTTAGGCGAAAATAGGCAACATATGTACATCCAAATGGGGATTTGGACTTGACATCTAATCAGGTCTATTGTTCCTTGAGTACAGTGGACTGGATTGACACCATCTCAGTTTTTGTAAAAAACATTTACAGCCAAAGATATTTTCAGCTCCTGTTGAGACCTTCCTGCTGCTGTCTTTTTAACGCCTTTCTTTTCTCATTTAATTTTTATCAAGTAAAAGAGATTCCATGGAGAATACTTTACTTCTTTGCCTTAAAAAGTTGACTTGAGGGCATCTTTTGGGTATTTTTTTGGTAAAATGCTTTCATTTACTATTTCATGGTTGTTGTTTTTTTTTTTTTTACTACTTTTGCCTGTGCCTGTCATCAGTAACCCAGACATTATCTCATGCCATTTAAAGCCATACATCTCCATGGATTCGTACTGCTGCCACATACTTAACAGATAATGTTGCATCTGCTGTAAGCCTGAACCTTTCTTTGTGCGATTTGGGCTCTGGCTTTTGTCACTTTGATCAAATGCATGAATGCTGCTCCGGGTTTTTAGCTAACGTCTAATTTAGCCTTCCTATTTTATGCCTCGTGAGTAGTTTTCACCTTTCTGTTGAATGGACTGTGTTTGCTCTATGAAAGCCTTTTCATTTAAGAAGACATGGATAATTCATACCTCATGAAGAAAAAAGGTAAGAATGATTACGGTCCTTGGATAGTCCATGGCGGTGGCTTTCTAATGACTTCAAGGACTTTTTATGAAGCAAAGCTCTCCACTTCAGTTTTTTTACCTTAATATGCCAAATAGTATTTTTTTTCCCTGTAATGAACATCTTGAGTTGTTTTTCAAAAAGGAATTCTTAAAACAAATATTTGTAAATGGTAAAAAGAAGGTAAACTACACCCTCAGTCAGCTTTCTGCTTATTATGACTATACCAAAGATCTCTTTAACAGTGGCATTTCTAGAGGGCAAGGAACAACAAAACGACCTATAAAAATATGACATAAAAATCAACAATAATAAAAAACTGGAAAATATTCTATTGTTTAATATTGTAAGTGAACCAAAAAGCCACTTGGCTGCATGTTTCAGACCCTTGGTCTAGCAGATGATCCATTCTTTATATGTCTGAAGCTAAAAGTGAATCACTTTCATTAAATTAAAACTGTAAAGTTTACAAATTATAAATTAAAGGTAACAAATTAGCCATAGTTTTCCTCATTAGAAATTGACTTAGTATTATCTCTTCGGTGCAAGGGTCACAAAAGGTCACACCGTCCCCTTACTAGCCTCTTTCTGCCACCGCCCATGCTCCTTAGTTTCACCTCCTTTTTGGTGGAGTTTAAATTCACAGAAATGCCCTGCATCACTTTTGGTATGTGAAAGGAGTTGACATTTCCACCACCTCTGATTTGCCCTACCCTGCTAACCCAGATCCACACTGTCCAGTTGGTGTGTGTGTGTGTGTGTGTGTGCATGCATTCATGCATGATGATCATTGCGGAGGTGTGAGAAAGATCAAGGCGTTGGACGCATACGACCCCAGACTGCGGCGGTGTTTTTGGGAACAGCGCTAATGCCATTCGCTGCTTCGCCGTTAAACTGCAAACACAATTAGCTGATTTATGTCCATTTAAAACTCCAGCAAGCTATGTTGGTAACCTTTACATGCAGCAGTCCAGTTTCCAGATACTGTTTCAGATAGAATGTCAAGCTTTTGGCAGCGCTTTATGAGAACCGGAATGAGCTAAGCGTAGTAGAGCTACATTTCCATCACGGAGAGTCTTCTGTCTGGATAGTGAACATCTTTGGCTGACAGCTCTGCTTCCCTTTCCAGAGGATGGAAATGAATCCTGCATGTGATAAAATGCTCTAGCTGTTACTGCGACCAGGCTAAAGGTTGCAACCGGAAAACCTGTGTTTAATTCCAGGCTTCGTGTTGCACACGCCATGTGACAGAAAACACCGAACGTCATCAGGAGCGGAGAGTGTGACGTGAATGTTAGGGGTGGGATGATGGGCAAAATCCACGCTAGGTTTTTTTTTTTTTTTTTTGCTACATCATCTAGTGATGTGTAATTTGAAAGCTTGATATTAAGCACATGACTCATTTGGACAGATAATTAAGGGAAATTGCACACATCAAAGCATGGTTTACTTCGTTAGCAACGCATCAAAGCTGTGCTTTTCTGCTCCGGACTTATAATTGCTTCCCCCCCCTCAACTAAAAGAATGTGTCCTTAGTTAATATGGCAGTGGATAATATTTTATGTTAACTATGTTATTTATGTAATAAGTGTAGGGCTACGTTTGGTGCACTGGACAACTAACTCTGAAAATTCATCATTGTGTCTCTTCAGAAAGATTGTGAATTTCTGTTAACGAGAAGTCAGTACTTCTAAAGGAGTCCAGTTATCATCTGTTGAAGTTTTATATCTTTCTCCACAGCTGAGGAAAGTTTCATAACTTATTTTTATTTTAGCAAACCACAGAGACAGCAGTGCTGTACATGGTGTGTGTCAAGTTGCCATGACATCGACTGTAATGGGAAGAAATTATGAGCTACTGACCTGACCTTACCTTTCTGGTGCAAGGCTTTTTGAATCGTGTGGACTTAACTAAAGGCGCGATAGGATCTCGTGGCAAGACATCTCAAGATATTGAAACACTGTGATATTTCTCATCAAAGTCAAGTCTGTTACGATACCCATTTGCTGTTGGCATGGGAGTTTATATGGTGAAGTAAGTGTAAACTATCATCACTGACCTGGGATATGAAGATCACCCTGAATCTACGTTAAGACTCTGTTTTTTTGGGGTTTTTTTGGGTACAGCAAAGCCTGATTGCAGAAACACTGGAAAAGAAAACCCTTCAGGAGAAAATCACTTTAAAATTGACAATGTTTATAGTGCCATGTATAAATATGTACATCTGCTTCTGCGCTTCATATTGGCGCCAAACCAAAAGTCTATTCAACACTTTAAGAATCTCTGTTTAATGTAGAGAAAACAGAGATTCACACACACCCAAAACACTTTTTCAGTGAGTTTTCTTTTTTTTTTGTATTGGAACTACTATAGAACCAGAGTTCTTGGGACCAGAACTTATGGAGTCGCGTTTTGAACTGGATTGAGAACTAAACGCTACACAGAGACAACTAAACTACGTTTTTTAAATATCTTTCCTGACATACAGTAAGTAAAAAAAAACAAAAAAAAAACAGATCAAATTGAAGTAACTGTAATATTTGCTGTTTTGTGTAGAAGCTTCTGTAAATGTACCTTTCTTTGTTTATGACTGGTCTCACAAAGCAACATAAGTCTTTCATGTTTGATGGGCCTGACTGCTTTCCAGGTGGTTGTTTTATGTGTGTGCGTGCGTTTGTGTGTGTGTGTGTGTGTGAGACTTTTATTTGGGTCTGGCAGACTACGCAAGAGTGAGCCAGGCTCCCCAGGCACAGTGCCTCTTGGCACAACTCTATAATCCCGTCATGACCGTGAAACTTGACACTGGGGAGGATATTCCACTGGCCAGCAGGTTAGAGCGACAAGCACGACCGAACAGACAGCCACGTCTTACCGTTAAAGTGACAGATTCTGTTTAAATATGCAGAGATTCATGCACACTCCTGCTTCTTGTCGGCTCGACGCAGAAGTTCGTGCAGGCAAGTATTTACGAACTTCATCCGGAAACTTCATCCAGCCCCCTTATTCATACAGATCTATATGCAGCTGTGCCCACCTTCCCAGCCCGTTTTGTAGTAATGAACACCCCTATTGCTGAGCGGGCGGTGAGATTATGGGCACACTGAAAACATTACACCAGCACTTTCAGGCATATGGCATGTAGACCCACTGATGAGCTCACACATATGGTGCTGGTGGCTTCTGCTGCTTCACATGGAAGGAAGTCACTGTGCTTGCCTTTGATCGGGCTCCAAATCATAGAGCAGAGCACACAAAGTACAATCTAAAAATACAGATTTAGGTTGCACTGCGCTGTGTCGAAAAGCAAACCGATTTCCAGTTTCCTTCGGTTTTATTAAAGTAGGATATAGTTTAAGAATGGCCTAATAAAAGCTCCCACAGCACCGCAGCAGCACTTTTACATCATTTCAACCTGAGTTTCACATTGGAGGTTTGCTAGCTGGGACGTCTCTGCGATAAACAGACTGTGCACTGCATGTTAGTGTAAATATGAGACTTTAAAATAGATCACAACCAATGTTTAGGCAACTTTTACTTTGATCATATAATCAGTGGTTACATAACTGAGCCGGCTCTGCTTCAGGTTCATTCCTGTTAAAATTTGGAGTTTCCTTTCCACCATCACTGTATGCATACACTTTACAAGAGGTTTATGCAAAGAGTGCGACACAATGCAATCATCTGCCCTCTGTGACAATCTGCTTGTTCGGGAAAAGTAAAAGACTTGTTCTTATTATTATACTAATTGGTATAATAATAAGATTTATGGAACCGTATTGTTTTAAAACTTGGATTTAATTGGGATGAATGAATTTGACGAACTTGTCTATATGATTGCATTGAGTTGACAATAAATTAATTGGTTTGGGAGTTTATCGGATCTTATAATTATCTTTACAATTTCTTTATGGATCTCTGAGATCCCGTGGCATCCTCTAAGCCAAAACGCAAGTGTTCCTTATTAAATCACTGACTCTCTGTGGAAGAACAAACAAAAGTACTGTGCTTCAGGTGAAAAACCGTACAGAGATATATCGTACAAGGACATTAGTGGAGGAATAATAAAATCCGAAACGACCAACGTTCCTCCTCATCCGTTATGCTCATTTCAAACCTTTGAAGCAGCTGGTTTGTATCTCGTCCTTGTAAACCTACTGCAGTACAGTAGGTTGATATGAAGAAGCCTGTGAGCAGCGACACGCAGGGTGTGATCGCGCAAGGCCGAGTATTACTGTTTCCAGCAGACCGTGAAATTGTTTATTCTTCTGCTGCCATTTTCTGTGAGACATAGGAAGAGCTTCTCTTTCTTCCGCTGCACAGTCATCACCGTCAGACTGGCCCTTGTTTCAGCCAACAAATTAACATCAACATTCATTACAGCGAGCCGGTAATCAAAGAGGGACGCTGTTTGAGATTATGTCATCGCTGACTTCTGTTCACTTGGTTTGGTCAGGATGCTTTTTTTGAATATGAAAATAATACTTTGTATTAAAGAAGTATTTATTATTATTATTATTATTATTTATTATTTACCTTCACTGGTTTTATAGAAACATTTACTTCTTCTGGCTTTCAAAATGAGGTAAAAGTGAAGTACATGTCACTCTGTTAGAGTCCTGAAAAATCAATAATGGTTGTAGAAAGTTATTATTATTATTTGGATTAATTCATTATTAATTAGTTTCCATCTAACTCATGACACCCATCTCTGCTTTTTAGGTCATATCGGTTACATCGTGTTATGTGGGTTCAGTGCGGTGCCAAAGCGCCATCCAATTATCTAATAAGTCCTCTTGCAGTCAGTCAACCATTTCATCCTTTCAGATGACTTCAAACCATGGAGTAGACACTGCCTTTCTGCGTGCGTGTGTGTGTGTGTGTGTCTTCAGCTGTAAATCTCTTTCTGCCCCTCTGTGGGGAAACCAAGCAAGGACATTTTGATCTTGTTATGAGGGGCGCCGTTTGGTTGTGTGACACATATTTAGGTAGGCTATTGGTGGCTAACTGGGTTAAAGCGCTCATTTAATGGCATATTTTTCTTATCCGGAGGGGGAGACATTACAGTAATTGTGATGATGGAGTTGCAGAACATGGGGGACACTGAGAGGAGTTTAAGTAAAAAAGGGTCGGCGATTTGAATGGATCGTCCATGTAACATAATAAATGATGAGCTAAAAGCAACACAGAATATATTTTTCCTTCATATCTAACCTTCCTGTGTCACTCTCGAGTCTAAAAGAAACCTTGCTCACAGCACACACTGACGGATTCTTCTTGAGTATCGAGCTGTAATTTCCTCTGCAATTTTCTCTTTTACATCTTGATTGGATTTCTAAAATTAGAGATCGTTTAACTCTGTTGCCAGAGCTATAAGGTTTACCAGAGTCCCTCCTGGTATGTTTACCTGTAAGGCAAAGGCGAATGAGTTACAGGGATCTAGTTCTAGTTATTTCTAGTAGGCGTGTCACATCCTCGTTCCCTTTGTTTTTTGGACTGCAGTTGTTGAACACTAGAGGGCAGCACAGCACTAAGAATTTGTTTCAACTTTCTCAGCCAAACATGAGATTCCATCTCCATCAGTTCAGAAACAGTTTCTGGATATTTTAAACTCATAAAACTGTAAAATGATAACCTCTCGTCTGTATAACTTGACATATGAGAGAACTGTTTGTGCAGCTGGAGAAAAATCAAATTGAACCTAAAACAAAAACACGTCTTTATTCTCCAGCACTGTCACAAAAACGTATTAAACAATATATTCAAGAAGTGACTCCTGAAAGCTTTTCCACAAATTAAACAAAGTAGTGTTTTTTTTTTCTTTTCTTTTTACTAACCAAACGCTTCCAAGAGTACGCTGTCGGTATTAATAGTCATCATTTATTTGCTGCCTTTTAAGTGAGTCGAGAAGCTCAGACCCAGACAGACGCGTTTGCTTTGCCTGTTCTTGCTGCTGTGTTGGGTTACACTGTTTTTGTGTATGCAGGGTTTTAAAAAGGTCACTGAGAGCGATGCTGCTGTTTGGCGTTGCACCCACAGGAGTCGAAGCAGCAGGAGACGGACACACGACACATGATGGTCACCACAGACAATGGACTGAGTCAAACAAAGTGGTACCAGGGACATCTGGACACATGTGAAGTGTTGACTGCCGGCTGACCTCTGGGTTCAAGAGTGTCAAGTTGAATTTCTGACCGATTTAAATACGCTGTTTATCGCGCGACGACAGTTTGGCGTTTGAACTAATTTCTTTACCGTAACTATTGAACAGCTTCAATCAATCTCCTATCAGCCCCTTCTCTTGATATTTTATTGTATTGATTTTCAGGAGTGTTTAGTAGATTGACTTATTATTGTTTTTTTATGTTATTGTTGATGTATGTGACGGGTCTCTTGCAAATGAGACAATGAGTCTCATGAGATTTTTCTGTATAAATAACAACTAAATAATAATCTAGATACACAATGCTTTTAATGCATCGTTATCAGTTTTTAAAAAAGCTTTATTGTAATGCAAACTAAAGCCTTTGGGGGAACTATAGTAAACCATCGCTGAGGATTACGTTCTTTCAAAATGCATCACTTGAAAAACGGCTGCAGTTTTTCACAACTAAATTGAAATGATAATGTCCTGAAAAATGCAGATATAACTTATTTCTGTAGTTGTGGTCGTTTTTATCCCGTCTTTGTGCGTGGCCTTGTGCCCAAAGAAAAGTGGAAAACATCCAATTCTCTTCCACTTCTTGAGTCTACTGTCCTCCCGCCAACTTTGCTCCATAGTAGTAGCCTTTTTTTTTTTTTTTTTTCTCTCATTGCTGGCAAAAGGCTGGCGTCTGGAATCTGGGACACCTTGGCAGTGGCTTTTACTACAACTGTTGGATCAGAGTTGGGGGCTGATGGTGTTAATTGAGTTTTTTTAATTTTTTTAATTTCAGATTATTTGTTGAAACGCTTTAAAATAGATATTACATTATTTGAAGAGACATTCTCAAAATTCTTTCAATTTTGCACAGTTCCTAGATTTTTTCCCCCCTTATACTCGTGATTTGTTTTTGTTTCTTATTATTAGACACTTCTTCCACCTCCCTGCTCCCACCCATCTCCGTCCCTCTTCTTGCCTCTCCACGCTCCTTATCCATCCATCCCGTCCTCCCCAGAGCCATCCCATTGGCCCTCGCCTAGCAACCGCATGATAATTTGGTATAATGTGACACCCCCCTGATGCATGATAGTAGATAGGGGTTGTAAGTCAACATACGTGCCCCCCCACCCCCTCTTTTATAGCCGGTGGCTTGTGCTCGTGTTTGAAAGGGAAGACAAATGAGCTGGGGAAGCTGAATACATTTGAGGGAGAGAAAAGGGGATTTCACGCTCACAGCGCTACATGACTGGTGTCCGGCGGCTCAACCTGTCATCTCGCTCCCTGGAGGGCTGTTTTCGTCTCTCTTTGCCCCTAAGCATCTTATTGTCTTTTCTTATTCCCAGCTTCTCTCCACATGACTCCGGTTTAGTCCATATGTACATGTGGAGCCACGAACAAATAAAATGAAAAAAAAAAAAAAAAGACAGATTTAGCGCGGTGTGGGCAGGCAGGAAACGAGGCAGCCTTTCTACATCCAGAGGACCCAAGCATCCATAGGTACTTCTGACACGCAGGCAGGCAGGGGAAGGAACACAAAGATGGCCGCTCCATCTGTCTCCACGCTGCTGTGTCTGACGTGAGCACGGCGGCTGTGAAGGACATCCCGATCGAGACGTTTTTTTTTTCATTCTTAGTGTTGCTTTTCTTCCTCCCCTCCATCTATATTTTTATTGCTCCTTTGTGGTGTAGATTATTTTCCTGTACATTCCTTGTTCTTAGATGTTATTACTTTTCAACAACAACAACAAAAAAAGATTTAGCAAACCAAAAGCTCCCTGGATCCTGTTTGACCTTTTTGCTGATCTCGGACGAAGTGACCGCTTTTGAGACTGTAGAGAAACACAGCGCCGAGGAGTCAGCAATCGTGGGAATAAGCTTGCTAGTTCTTTTAAATGATACATTTATTCATCTCACAGAATTATTTATGACATCATGACGAGTTTGTTCATTTACTGGATTGGCTTTTGAGTTGCTCTGTGATTCATTGTGTTTTTGGGACATTAATAATAAGCATGCAGGCAAAGACTTCGACGCCCTTTCAAAGCCAGAGTGCTTCTGTTTATAATCTGCCAGACTTTTTCTGTCATTGGAGAAAATCCTTGTTGTAGTTTCTCCCTGAATCCATTTATGTGACACTTTCTTTATGCTTGCACGTATACAGAAAAAAACAACAGAGATTATCTCTGTGCTCATTGCGGCGTCTATTCGTGGGTGGGATGTTTCAAGTGAAGCCGTTGTCCTCACACAGATTTTGGAGCAAATTAATGAGCGAGTCTGGTAAATGCAAAATTGAGGTACTGGCTGTTTTAGACATTAGCTATCGAGTGCTCTGCAGTCCTTCTCATTCTCTTCCAGATCTTTTCAGGTCCGAGATGATGCGATCTGCCGCGGTACGTTCTGTACCTACCGTATGTCATTTCAAACTCACATGGACCTGCATTCACGTGTCCACTTGGGGATCCTTTTCCTGGAACGAACAATAATCGTCATGACGTGTTTGTTATCTCTCTACGTTTCCACAGCATTTACCAAAAAGAGAGTAAAGAAGAAGAAGAATTAACCTTGATAAAAGGCCGTTCTTTCCGTTAACTTTAACTGTTATAGCTTTTGAAAACATCAAGTGCTATTTTCAGCGCTCTGTAGGGAAAGTGGGTAAGCATAGAGTGAGCTCTGTGGATCCATAACAGCGTTTTAAATGACAAGGTGCTGCTCATGCTGCTGCTTCGTCTGGCTTATGGGCCTTTTTGATGTGTGTCTAAAGCTGTGGCTATTAAGTATCTGTGAATGTTACAAACTTCCTCTAAAGTTGAATGAATTTTAATATTTAATAATCCACTATCAGCATAGTGGATTTATTCAAAATGTATTACTAGATTTTTATTCCAAGAGTGTAACTCTTCCTCCTCATGTGCACCGCCTAGTTGCAGATGCAGATGAATGTTTGACTCGGTGTAAGCGATTAAGCGTCGTAGCTGTGACAATATCATTGTTTATGTTTTTTTTGGGGGGGGGCAGGGGGGTTTACCACTGGAAACTGCAGCTTTTAGCTCTGCAGTGGAATAATGTGCATCCATCCACTTTGAGTCTCTGTTTATATAGTACTCTGGTGCGATGGGAGAGATTCTGCCTACTGACAAAATCTTGTTGATCCACAGAGGATTTGTTTAAAAACAATAAAAAGGTTAGACATTCTTAAATTGACTTTTAAAGTCAGAGTTAGTTTGTTCTCTCTGTAAATCAGTGGTTTCTTCTGGCTACTTCACAGTCAGAAAAAAATAAAAAGGCGTGCTTGAAAGGTTAAATGGTCTGACTGAAATGCTCTTAGATTAAGAGTGAGTGAGTGTGTGCATGCGTGTGCGTCCGTGTGTGTGTGTGTGTGTGTGTGTGTGTGTGTGTGTGTGTACTTGTCTGACTGAAACACAGGTGTGAGTGCCCATGTTGGTCATGTTATGCTTACATATATTAGTATGTAAGGATCGGCTGGAAGGTCAATTTGTGCCTGATATTTTCTTCTCATGCATCAAGACTAAGAACATCCATTATTTGCAGACTACAAACACAATCACCTGCAGCCTTTCCTGTAATTAATTCATTAAAAATTAGACAAGTTTAAATGTGACTAGTCTCCAAATTCCTTCATGTTTTGTTGAATCAAAGCTACCGTCTTTAACAAAGAACCTGCAGCACGTTCTTTCTTTTGTGTGCGTGTGAGAAAAGTGGAAGTGCACACAACCGGACTCTAGAGAAACGTGTTTGGACATCAGCCAAGGAAAAGCCGGATCGGTGCATTTGTAGTAGCATTTCTTATTTCGAATATTTGAATGTTTCAAACGAGACAGACTCCAGCTGGCTTTCTTTATACATTTGCATGCATTCAAGCTGACTCTGCATGTTCGCAGACATGCTTGTTGCATGTTGTGTGTGCGGAGCGGGGGCTGGAAATTATGCGGTTGTGCATTCGGTCTTTTTCACCCGTGTCCTCTGCGTGTCCCCCCTCCCCCCCACATCCCGACACTTGGTCACCTCCACCTTGTAATCTGTGGGGATCGTAGCACACACTACTGTTGCTCCCCCACCTCCTTCCCACTCCCAGAAGCAATAACGCTTTTGGTTCATTCATACACTTACTACCACTCACATGTTATTGTTTGTTTTGTTTATTTTGCATCTCTTTCATACGTTCTTCCCTCTCAGACTCTGGACAAATACGTTTATTGCTAGCCTGGCTGAAGGGGAAAAAAACAGCAATAATGTCAATTTCAAAGAATGGTGTGAAAAAAAAGGGAGCGTTGTTACCGTGGAAACCACTCCCCTTGCATCCCTCCCTCCTCCCACCGTCTTTCTCCTCCCATCCACCTCTGTACTGGTGATGCTCGCGTCTCTTCTCTCTCCACCCGGTTTGTCCTCACCTCTCCTGGACATGCTCCTCTCACACTGCCAGCGGAGGATACACAAGGAGGAGGAGGAGGAAGAAGAAGAAGAGGAGGAAGAGGAGACGAGGAGAAGCAGCTGCCTCTTCTCTTCCATCACTCCATCACTTTGAAAAGAGCAGAGCAACAACCAAAAGAAAAGAGGACACACAGGATTTACTTTCATACTTGCAAAAAAAAAAAAATAATAATTATAATAACCCCTACTCTTCCCCATTCTCCTTTTCAAGGAGGGCATTTTTCTTCCCTTTCCCCCCCTTTCCTTTTCTACCCCGATTTTTTCCTCTGAGGTCCCGGTTTTGTTTTTTTGCCACCAGCAAGCCCCTGAACTTCTCTGGGATTTCAGGTGAGGTGCGCGTGTGCAGTGTGTGGTGCTTTTCCGGTCTTTTTTCACCACCTATCATGGCTCACGCGGCCTCCCAGCTGAAGAAGAATCGGGGGGAAGTGGATGTGAATGCAATAGAGGACGAGAAGGAGAAGCGGAGGAAGAGCAGGAGAGCGTCGTCCCGGGAACAAAAGAGAAAGGTAACAGGCGGAGGGCTGGCTGCTGGTGGCTTCATCTGTTCTGCGCTCTCTGTGTCGCTGGAGCGTAGCGCCGTGTACATGTGTGTGTGCGGGTGTGTGTGTGTGTGTGCGTGTGTGTGCTCATTAAGCTCCACCGGAGAGGTTTGGAGGACTCACGTGTGTTTATTCATGGATGTGCTCTTGTAAGTGTATTATTTGCCGCTGGCTGCCTAATTATGTGTGCTACATGTGTTATAATAACTCTTTCGTGAGAGCAAGTGCATTAAATGCTGCTGCGTAACTCAATGTCAAAACTATTGGCGGTGCAGCGATCAGGTTTTTTATTTATTTATTTCCTCTGGCTTATACCGGTTTCTGGTTTTCTTTGCCATCTGACCAGTGGATTCTGATTTTGACCTTCCTGACATTTCTTTTCTTAAACCTCCATCCTTTGAAAGAGAAAAGACTTTGTCATATTTTTTTTTAAACATAAGAAACCTACATGCTGTTAGATGATGCAGGTGATGGACTGAAGATTGTGGAAATTTTTACTTTCAATAAATGTGGTTAATCAGGAAAAAAATCTGGTTCTTTCAGTATTTGATCTGCTGATCATCGATCAGAATAAATCAAGGAGAAATTGACCAACTCTGGGTTTTCTTCAGGGCTATAACAAAAAAAAAAAAAGATGAAGTTTTGACTCTAACAAAAAGATGATGGAAGCAGAGGACTATCCACATCTATCATCTCAAACCCAAATGTCCCTAATCTTTGTCAGAGTCTCATTAAACTCAAAGTGCAAACTGCTGGTTCGACACATATAGAGGCTAAAATCTGTGGAAAAATTGACCGATTTCAGTTGATAAATTTCTAAAAATCTTACCACCTGTCCACACATAGCTTCACTACCACCACTACTGTTGAACTCTCAAGCTTTTGTTTCCTTGCCGTCCTCCAGCTCTCTCATCATTTACCGTCATTTTCTTTTCTTTTTTTTTTTTTTGCTGAAGTACACCACTGAGCACATGTGATCTGTTCACTCTGCTCTCTAAAGGACGTGCGTTTGCATGTTCGCTGGATGGACGGCAGGAACACAAGATGCGAATAACTGCTGCTTTTATGATTTTTGTTTGGCTTCAGTCAGTTTCATTGTGGAGTCTCGGATGCAGAGACAGCCATGTATAATGCATACTCGACTGATTTATTGATGACGAAGCTTTTTCGTATGACGGGAAGTGAAATGCACGTGCATCTCTGTGGCCATCCGCCTCTCTTACATGTTGGCTCTCGAACTTTGGGCAAAGCGCAAAACTTCTCCCGAAACAAAGAGACGGTCGACGGGATTACAGTAAACGTTAAGCATCGAACTTCTAAAAAGCACAAATACGCGTGTCCTGCGACTATTTCCAAAAGCATTTGCTGCATTCCCCATATTGGTAGTGGCACATTTGACCGTGAGGGATCAATCCAATAACGGTGTACTTTGTGCCCATGGGTGCCTGGTTTTGAATTATGCTGCTGGCAATGTTATTTGACCTTCCCATATGCAAGGAGTGAGCCGTCATTGACAAATCTTTCAGAAACGGGGAAAAGATTGCGAATACGCTCAAGGAAAGTAGCGGCTCTCTTTGGGACGCAAACACGTTAAAACGCGATCCACATGCGAGAGGACCTGCTTGCTTTTCACACGTCTGAGGTGAAGATCAGCATTTCAGGTGGTTGTCTTAATGTAGGGTCACGTTTCAGAGACGAGAACGACAGTCAGAGATGGAGAGGAGAGGAGAGGAGTCGGGTTTTATTGATTAGATGCGCTCCATCTACGACAGTCATCAGTTCTTGTTGTTTATAATGTATATTTTCCTGTTTTACTTTTTCAGGTTCCAAACTTGTAGCTCAGCTCTAATGATCTGCTTGGTTCCCATTTGTGAGCTTTTATACCAATAGTGATTCAGTTTGACCTGTGCTGGGATGATATAATGATACAAAGAGACAAAACATCCTCCTCCAGTAAGATTCTTTTCTGTTTTTACGCTGCACTTTTGAGCTACGACGTAGAAAGTAACTTGAGTTTTTCACTGATTTCGGTTTATTCTTTGGATGCCCTTGCTTCTAAACTCGTTACCCCCGGCCTTCCAGCTCTCCTTTTGTCTTTAGAGTCCTGACTGACTAAGCATTGTCAGCGTCACGGATGCCAAGCAGAAACGAGACATGCATAAAACTTATTACATTATAGTCAATAAAATGCAAATTACGACTAATAACTTAATTTGAGATTAATGATTAAGTTTAAATACAAACTTGGCGAGTTTTACAAATGGAAAAAAATAATAATTATTTAAAAAAAATGACATTATGATTAAATTTTTTCTATTATGCAATTGATATTGCTGCTGAGTGATATTGCCGCAAACTTGTACAACAAACTGCTTTAAGTCACTGCTTTCCTCCGCTCCTACAGTCTCTATATTTAGACGTCAGAGCAGGTAGAAAACTTTGCATGGAGGACACTTGTGAATGTAGAGCTGCATTAGTCACCATCAGGCTGATTACTGCATGCAGAATGTTAGCCAAACTACGTTTTGGCAGAATCATAGTTCATTTCAGTCGTACGCTTTGAGGCATGTACGCGTTCGTCGGCACACGCGGTAAAGATATGTGAACAATTGTTTATAATAAGTTGTTTTTTTTTAAGAAGATTTAAGTGTTGAGAAAGAGATTGCCGATTGAAGACGCCTGAAGCTTTGAAGATTTTTACCTTCCCTATGATCTTCATGGTATCGAAAATAAATCACAGTCCTCCTCTTTCAGTCTGGTGGCTAATGGCTAAAGGTATTTCAACACGTTTTGGAAACTTAAAGTCATGGATTCCGACATGGACAGTCCTAGAAACAGACTGAAAGAAATTGATTCAAATTAAATGCTGTATTCTTCTACTTTTTTAACTGTAAGGTTGAGCTATTGCAATAAAAAGTTGAATTTATGACAACTCTTTTACACAAATTTGTCCATGGCTAGAAATATGCGTGGTAGCAGTGTGACTTTTATTGGTGTAAAAGGTTGAATGGATGTTAAGAGCCAGTTTGCTCTGATTGATCGCCTGATTGGCGACATATGGTGGAGTGCAGATTATCTTTTGTATATTTTCTTTATCTTTCTGGAGTGAATTCATTATGTAAAGTACCACTTTGTATAATAAAGTTAAACTGAGCTTTTAGCTTTATGTTTGTAGCCCTACTGCTATCAAATGTTTTAAACAAAGACAATGTTAGCTGTTAGAAATTACCCCCAAAATAGAATACTGAGTATTTCTGCTGTCTTACATTTATAGACGCACCTATCCACATTTTCAGGTCAGCCTTCGA
Source organism: Poecilia latipinna (assembly GCF_001443285.1). Lineage (NCBI taxonomy): Eukaryota > Metazoa > Chordata > Actinopteri > Cyprinodontiformes > Poeciliidae > Poecilia > Poecilia latipinna. Next base: position 61,232 of record NW_015115630.1, read on the forward strand.
CGTTCTGTTGCACTGAAACATACTGTTCTGCCGGCCTTCCTGTTATCTGAACGGGAAATCCCTGTCCCTTGGTCCCATGAATTCTCCAACATGTTTTAGCTTCAGTGTCATTATTCCAAAGCCGGGGTCTCCCAGTGGATTCCCACAGACGCATGCAGACAAAGACAGAGCAGAGCATAATTTTCCTCCTGATGTGTCCCAGTTTTACAAGGTTTCCCAGAACTGAGAACATGCTTTGGGACAGTACTAGTTATTCCTCTAATAAGACGTACGAACAGAGATGCTTCCATTCGCCTTCTGACAACTTCAAGATGTTCCTCTCATCAGTCTCAATGTTACTATTATTTGTTATTATTGCTATTATCACCTTTTTTTTAAGTCTATCTCGTCAGTAAATCCAATGTAGAGAGCATTAAATAAATGCCGCCAGAAAAATAGTAGCGTCGAAACGGTACTTTAGCTTAATGCTGCACTTTGAGTTCAGCCCTGAGGGAATGTGGCAAGGCTGGGATTTTTCTTACCCTGAGAGGAAAAACTAAAAGAGGAAAATGGTCCTTATGCTCTTTATGCATAAAATAAATGTGTCTTTTATGTCCCTTAATTTTTCTTTCATTCCTCCTTCTGCCTCCCTCCCATCATATTTCTCTCATATGCATTGCGACCCTCCTTCCTGCCTCCACCTCTTCCCTGCCCTTGTCCCCTACCATCAGCCCATCAAATATGGAGGTTAATGAATTCAGAGGCCCATGCGTGCCTCAGTTAATTGCACTGGCACCAGGAACTCCTCTTTGTATTGCTAAGTGTTCTTACTATCAAGATGGCCACTGTCTAGAGCGAGAATTGAGTGAGGAGAGATTTTCAGCATCTAAGGGCAGCATAGAGGGGAAAAACAGAAACATATTTGTTTTTCGGCAGAGATGAATTCATTTATTGAATTCAAAACCATTTCTTTAAGCGAAAATGCCACATGACCCTAAAAAAAATTCATGTTAAAAGTCCTGAAAAGGTTTTGGTCATTTGGTTCCAATAAAGTGTCCGCTTATGCAGACAATGAGGACAGTTTGTACTCACTTTGACAGCCAATGACGTAGCAGTCGTGTTGGATGACACGGTTGTTTTGCAGACCCCCGCATGACGTCTGTTTCATTCCCTTTGATTCTCTTTGGGGTTTGTTTCCGTTCTAAGCTATTTTGTTTTGCTTTGTTTTTGTAAAATGGGTTAGGGTTGGGGAACAGTTTTCTCACAATATGGTTCAGTGGATTTTCTGCAGGCATGCAAGATACAAGTAAACCCCTTTGAAGAGCGAGCATCAACTAACGACAAAAATAAAAATCTAAATATTCGTAGCAACGCTTCGTTCTGCAGTGCAACACCAAGATGTTCCATCATGATTTACAACAAAAAGCAAAACAAGTTGAATAACTTGTTTCGCAGGTTACGTGAGTTTTACTGATTTGATATTGAATTGATCTTGTTGATCAATACAAATGCAGTTTTTTTTTTTTTAAATTTAAGAATCTTTATCCTTAAAACTCCTACAGCTTTGACCTGTGATGGAGCATCACTTTCAGTTTCACAGTCGTTCAAGTCCGACATTAACAATCACTGTTAACTTCTTGAGGTCGTTCTTCGACAGCAGCGACTTTTGTTTTGGGTCCTAGGAAGACAAAGCGGCGACTCAAACCCAGTTTTGCTGCTGACTGTTTGACTTTATAGACCAATATCTTTATAGCCAAAGAACCAAAGCTTTGCTTCATCTAAGGAGATGCTTCCAGTGTTGAACTTTTTTTGTTTGTTTTGTTTTGTTTTTTTTTTGTTGTTAAAGACATTCCCGACTGCAAAAGTTTCCTCCTCAACCATATCCTATCATAACTGTGACACACGGTTATTAGTCCATTGTCATGGTAACTGCTATAGTGCATGTGTCCAAAAGCTAGCAGGAATCCCAGATTGTGCAGCAGAGCATCCCGTCTCCTGTCTGCGCCTCCACATCAGCTCCGGTCTCTAAAGGGGAATGAAAACATGCAATAAGGATTGTTCTAATTATTGATCCACTTCAAGGGCCTTTACAGACAGCTGCTGCTGTTGGAGGGAGGATGGTGTGTTTGTGGTATGAGAAGGCGGTGATGAAATGTTGCGTGGAGTCTCTGTAACTGTGCATGTGAAGGTTTTGTTGTTTGTGACGTTGGGATTCCCCTCCGTTCAAAAAATAAAATCTGATTTGCTTTCAAAGCTCAACAGTGTCCCTCTGTGT
>NW_015115631.1:0-8330 GCF_001443285.1 Poecilia latipinna
AAATCAACGATTCTAACTATTTTTCAACGTTGATTTAACATCATGTGCTATCTGGGTATGGTTAGTTGTAGTTCTGTTTTTTTATGTATTGTTTGTATTGTGGCAACCTTTATTCTTTTTAAATTTTTGACTTGATATTTTCTTGTAAATAAAAATGAATCATTATTATTGTTAATTTGTTTGTATTGCTTTGTAACATATTGTATTTATACTGTACTTTGAGGGACTACAGATGAAAATTACATGTATAACTAATTCTGGCATACTATGTGACTTGCATTGTAAATTCTGAAATAAATAACCATCAGCGACACTATTGACCATTAAATGTGAAGCGGCGTGATAGTTTTGGCCTTGTCATTCTTCAGTTTTCTAGTTACAATTAAGAACGTCAATAAAAATCTACCAAAACAACTTTGTGGAGATTTTTATCTTTGTACTTTTGGAAACAATACAAGTAAAAACAGTTTTCATTATGATTAGCTCCAAGGAAATATTCAGAGTTTTGTGTTATTTCATCAGGGGGGGCTAATTTAGACCACTGACTGTACAACTCACAATTTTGAACCTGTTCAAATACTAATAATAACTCTGAAGAATTTTGAACCAATATAAGTTACAACAACATGCAATTTCCCTTCAATAAAGTATTTTTGAATTGAATTGTTCTGATTAGAGAAGATCTAAAATGAATTCTTCTGGACCCAAATTCTTGTTTCATAAATCCGCTGAGAAACAAAAAAAAAAACACATCACTAAAAGTCCAAAATAAACATTCTGTGCAATGAAAATGCGTTTTAACTTTTGACTGCAACCGTTTTGTTCTTCATATTTAGTAGAAAAAGACACAAACAGCTAGAAAGTCTGCCACGGTGGCTCTGGAGACTCAGAGCCTGAGTCACCTGCATTCTGCATAGATAAAGAAATGCTTATGTCAGGCTTTTAAACCACTGAGTGGGCTTTCAGCTTCAATCACCAATCAACACATTAGCACAAACGCACCAGGCCCTGCCCCACGGTTGTAAACTTACTGCCCCGTGAGACTGAAAGCGGTTTCTGTTTGTTTACCCTTCAGAGGAGATTAGATTGTGTTCACGTGTTTGAAACTGTGACCTCTTTCAACAACAGAGATGGCAACGAAAATAATGCAAAACTGCATTGCTTAAAAATTGTGTCGCATTTTGATCTGTTTTATTGTTTTGTACAAGAAAGACCCAGAAACTGGAAGATTGTGTTCATTCCCTGTTAAAATTTTGCCGCGCATTTATTGAAGAAAACAACGTCACCTTCATTGAAAAGTGATAAAATGCTCATTTTCCCTTGTTTCTTCACTGCGTCTTTTATAAAACACACCCATGACCCTTTTTAAGATTCCTCATTTCACTCTATTAACATTAACCTCCTCCTACTCCATCTCCCTTTCACTAACCCCCAACAAAACTCCTGCCTCCCGTCTTTTTCTGCATGAGATGAGATCAAAATTGTATTGACAGCTGTATTTTTTGCATGACTTTTAATTCTTTGTTTGTCGCAACCGCGTCATAACAGCATTTCGGGGCAGTGTAAGTTTTTTTTTTGTTTGTTTCTTTTCTTTCTTTTAAATGTGTTCCAGAGCAAGGTCCAGAGTTGCATATTCATGAAAAATACCTCTTTAGTGAAAACACTGTTGTCAGCCCAACTGTAGCCTGGTAAAAACCAGCACCTTGTTCTACGCTTTTGTGCAAAACAGAGAAATGGCTGGATTGCTTGCTGAAGGCGTGGATTCCGCTGAAGTTTTCAACGACAGGAGCTGATTTTGCTAATGTTTGGCTGTGACAGTTGTGAAGGAAGCTACGCTATGAAACTAACAGGAAATTGTGTGTGCTGTTAATAACCAAACTCCTGTGTAGTGCTATAGCACATTACCAGCAAAAAAAAAAAAATGTCTTAAACATTCGCTGAAACTACAACAATAAGAAGACTATAATTCCAAAACAGTGAAGAAACAATCCCAAATGGATTAGTAAAGGAAGAGGAACTGTGGGCAACAGTCAGGCTAGCCTGAATGCTAACCTGACCTATAATGCTAATCGCATAATACATAACAGCAAAATGGTGGATTACATGTTGGTCTCGTAATGTATTAGTTTTATAATCCATCAAAATATGAATAAAAAGCTTGAGATTGAGTGTAAGACAAGTCAGTAAAATTTGATATTTTTAAAGGGAAAATCAAATGTCTTCTTATTTAGGTGTAACGTAAGTCCAAGTCTAAAACCAACCAAAAGAACCTAAAAAAGTACATTTAGGAATGTTTTGTTAAAAATAATCTGGATACATCTGTCAAATGGGTCTTTTCTTCTGATAATTTAAGTCTTAAAGTTACCATAAACACATTTCTGTCTTAGTGTTTTTCTTGCGCTCCGTTCAGCCTGGGAGCTTTAGAGACAAACCTCTGATTGAGAAGCAGCAACAGTTCCTGTGTAATCATTACAGAAATCATGTGTGGCTCCAGAGTTGTGTTTATTGGGAGGAGCCGCTTGTTTAGCCAGAAACGTTCTGACACCAACCTCTCTGTAAATCCACAACACGCATCTGCGTACAGGCTAAACAGACAAGATCCAACGTGTTACAATAGACATTTTCCTCCACTGCTAAATTGCTTGCGACTGACTTACATTTGCCACAAACAACTTTTAAAAAATGTAAAGTTAAGGCTATAAAAAAAAGAGAACTAACTCACAGAAGTATCTGTCATGACTATTATTATGTCATTTGTGTTTCTACTTTCAACTGAGTAAAACTGTAATAGTTGAACCAGTTTTGGTCTTACCAGTTTGCTACTCCTGCTACAAAAATTAAACAAGTTTGACTCGTATTACATAGCAAGAGGATGAGGCATCTAGAAGTTTACTAGTTTCACATTTTAACTCATAGAAAGTCTGGACAAAAGTGCCAACCTTTGCTGAGGACAATTAAGAGTTTTTGAACTGGCATGGAAAAATATTGAACTAGTTTGACTAAATGTCTTGGTGTAGCTATACAGACTAATACACAGAAATAAAGATAGAGGAATTGAATATTCCTCTTGCCATACTGCCTCATACACTCTGGCCCAGCTAGGACCTTTTCCCCTTAAGAGCTACAGTACATCTGGCCTGGTGTCGAGCCTTTGGAGATTGACTGTCGTATCTCTGATTTCCTTGCATGTGATGGTCAGGAGCTTGTAATGTAGCTGATGTCTTGTTGATCAACCGATTGAGGTGGTGCTGATGTTAATGCTGCTGCTGCACCAACACCATGTAAGCTGAGTGCAAACGGTCAATCAAGTGACCAATCAGGACCTCATCGACAGTTTATTCCTTCACAGTTTACCAGTCAGTTGTTTCAAAAGGCAACCTAACCCTCAATAAAAATCCTTTCTTTATTTGTAGGGATCAAGGATAGATTTAAACGTTGCGAAACATAAACCCTTGAGGCCTGGAGTTGGAGAAACCTACTCTCATTAGGCTTATTGACACTGGATGTTTATGCCAAAAAGTCAGATTTCCCAGGCTTAATGTGAGAACTTCACTTGAGCCAGTACAAAAAGTCGGCTGTTGACATGTGAATGCGATAATACTGCTCCACTCCCTGTAGTCTCAAAGGTAATTACTGCTGTAATTAAATCAGTGATTAAACTTCAGTGATTAAATCAACTCTGGCAGAAATGATTCATAAACTTCTAAAATCCTTTCACACAATAAAAGTTCTGCTGACAATTGATTTTACAAAACTGAACACAAATGGCAGTTCCAACATATGAAGGCACATGAAATCAAGAAAATATATGGCAAACAGCAACAGTAAAACTGCTGGTTAGGTAGCATAACATAATGACTTTCAGATAGAAGACGTAAAACTAGCTGTATTTATTTTGCTAAGAAGTTCTACTACCAGCAGTAAACTAATTAAAGCAATATATCTCTATGTTGTTCGACCTGCTTGTGTAAAAACTCTTGTATTTATTTACCTATTTATTTATATGCACATAGTCTCTTGCTTAAGAAACCTGTGTATCCACGGAGACGACAGTGCAGCTACTTTAATCTACTTTACACTGTAGATTAAAATTAGTTGAAACTGAGAAACATAATCCTGTAATTTAGCTTTGCCCATCTTAATACCAACTCTGATGAGCTTGTGTCCCTGCTTCACCACAGCATGATGTCTGTCACATTATGCTTCCTTGTATACTTTTAAGACGAAAATATCTCTAAACAATGCCTGAACAGTTCATATGTGTCCGGGTGACATTTTGTTGATTTTTGTTTCAAAGTGAAGGATTTTGTCAGGAGACCCAATGAGAAGGATGTAATAATGTATAGCATTGATGCATCCATCCCTTGACAATCCCTGCTTGTCCATGCACATTCCTGTCTGCAGCAGTCATTGACTGGGAGACGGAAACATAACGTAGCTCCAGTTTTGAGGAGGTTTTCTCCGTTATGGCGTCGCCTTCTCATTCCCCACCTTTTGTTTCCTCTTTTCACAAGTGGGATGTGGAGCCTGAGTCCCATGCTCTTACTTCGGCATGGATCTTTATTAAACTTTATTTACATCTACCAAGCCAATAACATGTTCAAGAAGAGTGTTCTAACCCACAGCCAGACGTTGGCAGAATTTATTGGGATTACTAATTCAAACAGCAATGGATTAAGGCGTTAGGTTTGGAATTTTGCCTGTCGTCTCTTTTAGAATTGTAAATGCATTATAGAGGCACAAATGAGAAACTTAACTTCCTGAGAAAAATGTATGGCATTACTCATGTCAACCGTGCAAGAGAAGTTGCAGAATCACATCTAAGAACTTCCCACAAGCCTCAGGCAGAATACCCTTTGAACTAATAACCTCTGACTGGTTTTGTTGGTTGGACAGCTTATACAGTCTGGTTGAACTGGTTACACATGAGCATTTCTGTAAAGCACTTCTACAATTTTCTGTTCTTTGGACATACACAGTGTCCATCTGAAACCCTATTTCTACAATGTAATAAAAAAGGGGAGCTTCATTCACCACAATTAAGAACACTGATGGTTAGACTAGAGCAGAGCACAACACTGGATGCACAAATAAACTTAAAATAACTTATCTGATAAAAATGAAAAAGAAACAGAGCTGCATAGTTCATAAAAAAAGCGTTATCCTGGAATAATATAACCTTACTTTTTCTGAATTATGAACTGAGCAAGTCTTAAGAAAGCAAAGCCTAGACTGCGTGGTATGGCAGGATTGTGGAACAGAAGTGCTCAGACATGTTTATTGAACTGGAATGACAAACTTTGCGCTGGCAGCCATTTAGGACTCAGACAATGAAGTCACAATGCAGACACTAACAGTGTCTTTAAATTGATGATGCAAAAATGTCCATCGTTTTTTTAATGGGACTTTACATTAAAAATATAATCACTCCATTTAAAAAATACACACATTCTTGTTTGTTTTAATGTATTACTTAAAAAAAATAATTCAAAGAAAGTTTAGTCAAGCAATTTTTATACACCCTCAATTTCCATTTCTATTTCCACAAGATTCTAACAAAAGTTTCACAAGAGAACATAAAAAAAAAATCACAAACATTGCGTCACATCCTCATCCGGTGAGAGAACAACAGGAAAGAGGCGTTTTGGGCTCTAATTGGCTAGCTGGATGTTACAGCGTTTCTGATTGGATGAAACTTTGCCGCTTTGAGAGTTCTATTTTGAACATAAATACAAGCAGCCTCAGATTTTCTCAGACAACAGGGGGCTGTCAGAGAGATAACACTGTGTCGTTCAGCTCTCTGGCACAGGTAGTAATTATGTGGTTCTAGATATTTTTTACAAGGCCGAATGAACGTTTTTGTCTACGCGGAGCCACCGGGTCACCTACCACCGGTGTTTCGGAGACGCATTGAAAATGTGTTCTTAAATTCACGCTAGCTGGCTGGTTAGCTTCCGGGATAGCGTGTACTTAGGAGTGTTTTTACTCATTGGCATCGTCTGGCCTCAAAGCTCAGGCTAAATTTACCCCCAAACTGTTATCTCCGGGATTTATCCAGGTTAAGAAGCAGGGAAGATGGAGACCCGTTTCGGCAGTGCTAGCCCGCAAAGCGTCGCTTTCAAAAGAAGGCCCGATGGGATCCCCGGGCTTTCCTCGCTTAATCTGCCCGACATCAGCGGAAGGAGTTCGCACTGCAGGAATCTGTTCTCCCCCGGACCAGCGACCGTGTTGTCTCCGGTCACCAATTTGGCTCTGGACATGAACAATTTAGCAGGCCTTGGAAGGTACCTTTTTTTTAAAATATATATAGTTGCAAAATAATTTTTAAAAAGTATACAGAATATAGATTTGTCTTTGTTTGACTCCCTCACTCTCTCAGCCAATCTGATACCCCGAAAAGGAGAAAGCATCCCCCCCTGGAGAAGGTTCCTTCTTTCGCCTCAGATGTGTCATCTGATGCTGGTGAGCTCCAAATGAATCTATTGTTGTTTTTTTTTTAATTGATGGTATTAGATATTGTGCCTCGGGGTCTCATGTTAATTCATTGCTGCTAATTTCATCCCCATGCTTCATGAACAGCAGCTATTTTTATGTTGCTTTTTTGAGCTTTCTGAATAAATTTGAGATTCCCATCTTCCCAGGCCTTGGCTTAGATCTTCCTAGTCCTGTGGATGGGGAAGTGGAAGACGTGTAAGTTTCTTTTTTTGTTTTTTTCCTATCCTCCTGTCTGTCCTAATCAGTAGTTTGTTACTGCTACTCTCCCTCCCCCTTCCACTTCTCTAACCCCCCACTTCTCTAACCATGTGCTTGGGTTCAGCTTAGCAAAGCTTCATTTTTAATTTATAGGATTATTGTTCCACTAATCTGACTGCAGTTGGAGTCGTGTCGGCATAGCAACGTTATTTTCAGAGATAAAATAAAAGTTTCTGAATTCAGAAATCGGAATTACCTAATTTTTTCTCTCTCCTTGACTGGGTTTGTCTTAAAAATATATATATACATTTTTCTATATAAAAACTGAGTGTTCTTTGTTTATTGATGATCAAAACACTAGCAACTAACAGCATGTGTCTATGAGAATATAACTCATAAGAGTGGAAATGACTTTTCTTTTTTTTCATTTTGGCAGTAGTACTTTTGAAGATTTTTTTATCATTAACTCAAACATCATGTCTATTTTTTTATCTTCAGATTTTAATTAAACTCTTGCATGATTATTATCGGTGCGTAAACCCAAACACGGCCCTCTGTGACGCGTGTCTGCTTCATTGTTATCTCGAGCAGTTGGCTGATCTTGGGTGGCCTCCTGACTCGGTTTGAGACATCTGCTGCTCTCTGATGGAAGTTCTTCACAGCAGCTAAGAGGCTGGGTGCTAAAGGCCTCATTGACCTCCTTTCCCAGCTGTTGAGTTGCTAGGAAACCTCCAGGATTGGGGAGGAAGGTGTTCTCTGCTCTTATGTTCGAGCGGGGGTGTCCAAAGTGTGATTCTGAAAGGATTTTGTTTGGCCTCTGACCGCAGGACAAGAATGACTTTAAAAAAATTGAACGTTGGCCCACACATTAAACAATTTAAGCAGCAATATGTAATGTTTATAAAAAAAAAATAAACGTTTGTTAAAATTATGTTGTGACAGTTTGAGACAAATAATCTGAATAAAATCGAGCTCCTCTTCGCCTTCTCCCTGTGCTCCAAGTACTAGCTCAGTTAGAAACAACCAATCAGAGTTCAGGGGAGGGTCTTAATGCTGTCAATCACTATGGTGCACATCCCCTCCCACTTGCTCTCTGCTATGTAGCAGCTGGTTTACCACGAATGCTAAAGCTAGTTAGCATAGCCACCACTGATGACTGTAACGGCATGTTTTCTTTTCCACCATTAGCACATCTAGTTGGAGTCGTGTTACTGCCCCCCCACATTCAGGAGGATGACTGGCAGTGCCAAGACCCTCCTCCTGACTGATTAGTTGTTTTTGACTGTGAACTCTGCATTTTTACAGAATGAAATAGTAGCACTGGAATTTTTATGTTTTATTTTCTTCACATATTTCACACCATACTGTCGCAACATGGGGATAGTTTTAATAAAAATGAAATGTGGAAAACACCTTTTAAAGAAGTTAGACAAGGCAATTTTTCAAGGCAACAGTTCAAAGCCCTTCTTTATGTTTTGGATCTTTTATAAACTTCTAAACAGTTCATTTAAACCAGCACTAAAACCCACCTGTTTAGAGTTGCCTTTGAACCATAATAACATTGACTAACACATTTGATGTGTGTTGATGGTTTTTGATGATGCGTACCTTCTTTCCTGCTAATTTCTTGCTAATAG
>NW_015115631.1:12398-37700 GCF_001443285.1 Poecilia latipinna
ACCAAAATCAGATTTTTTTTTTCTCCGTCCATGCAGCCCAAATTACAAATAAATTATAAAAAACTTTTTTAATCTAAAATATGACAACCAAAAAACAATAAAACAGAAATCAGAAAAACATGCAACAGAAACTTTAAATAAAATGGATTTTGTCTCTAAACAAAATCCCTCCAAAAAATATTAAGAATGGAAATTGAGCTAATTTTAACTTATTCATGCTAAATGACTAGTAGTTTACTGCAAAAGCCTTGGTCATGTATAACAAAGTCTTAGGATTTTTCAGACTCGTTTCCCTGCTGAATTGTATCAATGAAGTAGCCATTAAAAGTAAATTTGGAGCTAAATGGGCTATCTACATGTAAAAGTAGGGAATTGTTGTCTAAATATGATCTGTATTAATTCAAATTCCATCTTTTCTCTTTATTTTATAGGAAGATGCCAATTAGAAGAATCAACTCATTGCCAGTAAGTTTATTTTTTTTCCATCACTATGTATTTTGACTAATTTCTCTTGCATTATTAAATGAAATGTTAATTTCTAAAACAAAGATTTTAATTGATTTATATAAGATAAAATGAAAAAATATAACAGTGAAGCAGAAAAAAGACTTTAAAGGGGCAGTATTATGTAAATTGACAGCATGTTCTAAAAACATACCTGGAATGTTGCTTTGATTCATGCATGTTAGAGAAATAATTTGATCTCCCATGGCAACCATTCAGCTGTTCAAATCAGCAGGTTGGACCTTCACAGTGCGACGTCGCCACTCGACTCCTTCAGATTAGCAAGCAGCAATTGGCAAACACCTGGTTAAACTGAGCATGTAAAGTTTTTATAGATGCATTGCATGTTATTGTTTCCAACCTGAAATTTCACTTGTGCAAACAGTGGTGGAGAGGAAGAGACAATTCTTTTACATGCCATCCATAACTGTGGTAGAACAGTTCCATTAACAAAATAATTAGTTTGGGGTTAGGGTTAGTTTTGTTTTCAAGCTCAATGTTTATTTTGCAATTATTAAAAAAAGTAACCTCTGTGGTAACTAATCTACCACAGAAATGGTTGATTAGCTCATTTAAACACCTGCTTTACTGATAATCTGTCAGAGTTGGTAAGTCACCATTTAATTTTTTTTCTGAATCAAAACACTAAATTCTGGAGCACATCTACATATTAAAGTTCTCAAAGTCAAGCTAGCATAACTAGCCTACTTCCCTCTCCCTCACTATTTTTTTTAATTCAATCTTTTTCCTGACCTTGTTGTCTAGTTGCTGGAGTTAGTAGCAAAGCACTGTGTCCCTTTTTCTTTTATTTGTCACACGTAACATTAAGATTTAGCGCGTTTCGCTGACATGATGGCTAAAACCAATTGTAGCTGTCACTGCAGAGCAGTTTTATGCTAGGGGGCGTCGCATTGTAACGTGTCTATATAAACTACTTAACGAAGCACTGATAAAAGTGACAAAGGATTAATAGAAGTTATGTTGTGATGACTTCCTGAAGGTGGAGTTTCAGAAAGAACAGGAGCTTCTTAAAGAGACAGAGGTCCCACTGTTAAGGCATTAAATTAGGAAGTCAAAATTTCTTTGAAGTCATATTTAATATGTATAGCATTTTTATAAAAACTAAAGATAACATAGTTACTTGATTGTAACAATAAAGCGGCTCCATGTGTCTTGGAAATGCATAATACTGCCCATTTAAGTGGGGTTTCCATCAGTGGTTGGCTAACTGGTTCCCATTTCAGCCCCAGCTCCTGGGCTTCAGTCCGGCTCTGAAAGGACAGGAGACGGATTCCAATCGCTACGGAATATTTGGCCAGCAACCTCAACAAATGAAGCCCTCCGTCTCTCAGTTTGACAACAAGGAGAACATGCCAGAGGTCAGTGGATCATTTCTCCCTCCAAAGCATCTAGAAATACTGTTACCATGGCGATGGCATTGCATCTTTCAGGTTAAATTTGACTCCATTTCATTTAGAATCTCCGAAGTCATTGTTTAAATCTTCTCTGCTTCAAGTGGATTAATGTGGATAAAGACGATAAAACCCAGGCTATTAGCTGAAACACATGGATGTCGCTGTGAATAGAACTCGCTTCTCTTTTACAGATGCCTTTGGTAGATATTCCTCAAATTTAAAATGTGTAATTCTTTTCTCTCCTCTTTTTTTTTTTTTTTTTTACACTTAGGAGTTCTTTGAATTCAAGAAACCATCCAAGCCCGCGTCTCGGAGTCGCGGGCGCTCCTTCAATGGAGGACATTTAAAGGACGCCTTCGCTGCCCGTCCTAGCTCCGCTCCAGCTCTCATGGTGAGAAAACGTTCGAAGAATCTGACCATGTTTGTTCTGGAGCTTTTAGAAAGAAACAAATTGTCTTCTTTTTTGTTTCGCAGCTCTCTTCTCCGCCGCCAATCCAGCAGCTTGAATACGATTCAAGCCCTGTTTTCCTGAGGCGTTCCTCCCTGACCTCCTCTCTGAACGACGACGAAGACGACGGCTTTTTGGACGTACTCGATGACAACATGGTGGTAAGATGCCGTTCAAACGTAAATGCATTTAGATTTTTTATTTATTTTTTTTAATGAAATGGAAAAGGATTTCATGAAGGGTTTCTTGCAGGATGACTCTGGGATGCCAACCGGAATGGCGAGCTTGCTCACTGCACCGCTTATGGCTGACAATACAGGAGAGGACTCTGTAAGTTATTAAAATATGCACCAATGACAACAAAGAGATGTGAAATGAAGACTGGTTTTTAGAAATGATCCGTTTCTCCTTAGCCCATCGTCCGGTGTCGGCCACGGAACCTGTTTCGCTCTCCCTCCATGCCCAGCCCGGTGTCCCGCCCCGCCGTGAAGCGTCCCGACTGCCCTGCAGATGAAAACACTCCAGTGAGGGTGAAGAGGCGGCGGAGCGTCGCAGGAACACCTTTCACTAAGCTGGACCAAAGTCCAGAATCTCCGAGAACGGTGAGTTGCTCTGCCTAAAAGGGGAAACTATGAAAAACTTGAAAAGTTTTTCATAGTTTCGATAGTTTCTCAATGCCCACCATATGCAAGAACTTTAGGTGCTCGCAAGCTATTCTGAGCTTCAGCAGAATTTGAGTGTCTGAGTGTAAAAATGTTTAATGTATTCTGTCCTGGTGCTGTAAAGATGTTTTAGGTTACATTTTTCAGTCTGTTTTCTATTGCTCTTAGCAAATGTCGCCACATTTGCTGTGGAACTGTTAAACAAGGTCATGACTTCCAGCTAATTAGTTTTGTGAATCCACAATTTTCCTCACAGTAATTTTTGTAGTTCAGTTATGCTGAAGTTGCAAGTGGATAAGTCAAAATGTTCGGTTCTAGCTTGTAATAATCCACAGCATCAGAGCCTCTTCAGAGTGTTCTGATTGAGTTTTATTTTTTGGAGTAATGTACCCAAATCCTTTTCCATTCTTCTTCCAGAGTTGTTCGCTGCTCCAGCGGTCCAAGTCCTTCTGTCACACAGAGATCGAGAAGCTTCTGGACAAGTCGGACGGCTCCAATGAGCTGATCGGAGACTTCACTAAGGTTAGAGAGACTGAAACCCCTCTGCTCTCGTCGTTGTTTAAAGAAGGAAACAACTTTTCCAATCCAATTACCTTTTGTCTTTTTAAGCCTTTCGTTCTTCCGACGGTGGATGGAAAACATCAAGACCTCAAGTACATTACCTCAGAAATGGTGAGTACTCTCATCCTGCCTAACATCTCCATGAACTCGTTGCATGGATACATTTTGTTTTCATAACTTTATTGGCCGTTCTGTCGACTTGTAGATGGTGGCAGCTCTCACCGGCCAGTTTGATCACCTCGTAGATCAGGTCATCGTCATAGACTGTCGCTACCCTTACGAGTTTGAAGGTGGACACATCAAAGTAAGTCAACCCATTGAACAGAATAAATAAATGAACTTTCTCTTCAGTTTTAACCTGATGAGGTAGAAACATGTATAAAGGTGACTTCTTTGTATTCTGAGCTGTCCCTGTTCTGTCTCAGGGGGCTTTGAACCTCCACCAAGAAGACCAAGTGGAGGATTTCCTCCTCAAGACCCCCATCGTCCCCTCCTGCCCAGAGAAGCGAGTCGTCATCGTCTTTCACTGCGAGTTCTCGTCGGAGCGTGGCCCTCGAATGTGCCGCTTCGTCAGGGAACGGGACCGCGCCGTCAACGTGTATCCCAATCTCCACTACCCCGAACTTTACATCCTCAAGGGCGGATACAAAGACTTCTTCCCTTTTTTCCAGGTGGTTCAGCTGCAGATTCCCTTTATGCTGATGACATGGAGTTCTAGGCCAAAACATTTCCTGATTCTTCATTCCTGTTGTCTCAACTTACTGTATTTAAAATTAAGGTCTTACAATGTTTTTATCAAAGAAAAAAAGTTGGCCTTTTAATGTTTCAAGGTCTTAAATTTTGTCTTTAGGACTATTTAATCTTGTTTATATTTTTTTCTCATGAGAATTTAATGTCAGGTAAAAGTTTAACTTTCACTCTTACATCTTCATTTTGTTCAAGGCGGCTAACGCCAACTAGCTGGTAAGCTAGCTTTTTTTTTTTTTTTTGTGTCCATCATGGCTTATCGCCAGTTACCTGGACAAAGTTTGTACTTTTATCATAATTTACAACAGCCGTACTTGTCAATTTTACTTAACGGTACGTTCAGAGGTTAAAACTGAAGTGTGTGTTTGTCTAAATGTGTGTTCTTGTCCCGCCCAGACCCAGTGCGAGCCCCAGTCCTACCGGCCGATGCACCACGAAGACTTCAAGGACGACCTGAGGAAATGCCGCCTGAAAAGTCGCACCTGGGCCGGAGAGCGCAGCAAGCGGGACATGTACTGCCGTCTGAAGAAATGGTGACGAGCTCCTCCTCTCATCCTCCATCCCAACCTGCCTCCCCGTATAAATGGACTCAGCAGGACCTCCCCATGCAGCCCATCGCCTCAGCCCACCCACTAGAAAGGCCTTTTTGGATAACACCAACAGAAAGGGGCTTTTTTTTCTTTTATTTCCCCCCCTTTTTTATTTTATTTTTTAGTTTTAGCAAATCCACCAGGTTTTGTTTATGTATTTATGCTACATTTCCAGATGGGGAAAACTTGAAAGGAAAGAAGCTTCCTCCTTCACAAAATGCTGAAGTTCTGCAAAGTGACTGTTTTAAGAAAACCACTTGGACCTATTGCTCATGTTTACCTGTTGTTTTTCTTTTCATATACATGTATAGAAAAATTTGATTGATCTGAAGCACAAATCAGTGACTTTGCAATAATACAACTGAACCAAATGATAAATCACGTCTTTTATTATTTTCTGTCATTTTAAGCACTTAATGAGGTGCATTTTTTTAATAGTCCTTTATAATGCACATTATTTTTTATGGTTTGGCCCTGTTTTTTTTTTTTCTTTTTTTTCTATGTTATCATTGTAGCATCTTGTCCAGAATTTCCAAAAATGCTAATTGGGTTTTGTAATGGCATGCAAAAAAGATGAAGTCAGATATTTTCTCTCCTCTCCTTCCTGACTAATTGCAATACTTGTTCATTTTTCTCAGTGAAAATACCAAAGCAAACCAAACTACCTGTTAACTGCACTGTTCAAGTTTTTTCTTATGCTGCAGGTCGGCAAGGTGAAAAGATCTTTGATTTGTATCTTTTTTCTTTTTTTTTTTTTTTCTTTTTTGTCTTTGCTGTGACTCCTTAATTTTCAAAGATAAAACGGTCTTGCCCCGTTTCTGAACCTGTGAGTGTCAGTCGGGTGGCTTCAGTATTTTGGTGCAGGCTTGTGGTGGAGCTGCTGAAATAAAGATCCTATATGAATTCAGATGAGTTGTATTGAAGCTTTTCTGTAAAATGTGGAAACAGGACTTGATAGTCACAACCCTGGTTAGGCCGCATGCATTTTTGGATATCAGTTTGTTTTGTTTTTTTTTGCATTAATGCATCTTATTTTTAAGGATAAACTAGGTTTTTTTGTGTTTTTTTTTCTTCTTTTCTTTAATTTCCCTCTTTTGTTTTAAGCAATTCATTTTAAAGTGATTTTACTGTTTTTTGGTATTTTATCCCCCAACCTGCTCAGTTTGGGATTTCTCCGGTTGAATTTCAATCTGAAAAGTCGCACCTGGGCCGGAGAGCGCAGCAGGCAGGACATGTACTGCCGTCTGAAGACATGGTGATGACTTCCTCTAAAATGTGGAATCAGGTGTAGCCCAGTGTTAAAAACACAAGTAAGAATGAATAAATATTGATTTCATATCTTATTCTATAATAGTATTGCATCAGTTCCTGACAGCTGTTGGTTGCTTCTGCTTACAGCCTGCAAAATTAGATGGAGAAACTTAGAAATCAAAAGTTTCTGCTATGGACGGATTGAAACTTGCATCATGTAGCATCAGTCAGATGTTTTTTTGTTTGTCTTTTTTTGTGGTGCCATAATTAAAAAAAAAAAAAAAAAGAAAATTTTTGTTGCGAAAGGTTTGGACTCCCTAAAACAAAGTATGAACACTTTGAGTGTTTTGGATTGAAGAAAGTCACAAATACATTCAAACTTGTATGACGGATTCTTGTTTATTAAAATAATTGCAGTCATTTTCCACATCCTGGAAAAAACAGAAATGTATATAATAATCACACTGTGAGGAGTGTATGTAAACTGATTACCGATGTAAAAGATAGTTGTGTGAATCCTAGTAGCTGCTTCCCGCAGCTAAACGTTTTCATGATTCAGAAACTTTGAGGAAAGTATTTCTTTAATAGAGGAAACTAAATTCTTTCTGTAGGATAAAAACAGCTGAAATCTCAGTTCAGATTTGAATTACTTTCAGTTTTTTTTTTTTGTTGTTTTCACCGCAGGTTTATCTGGACGGCTCCATAAACCTGCAGAACGAGCCTTCGGTACGCAGAGACACGTGTCCATGTTTGAACTCTTATAGCACATCTGCTCTTTTGTTTGCTCCTCTTCTCTGCTCGGCGGGGCCCGCTGGTTTTCCTGCTCAGAGCTGCTCTTATTTTTTTTCAAATTCTCCCTCCAGCAGCCAGCGTGGGGAGTGGCCTCTTTGTTTCAGCACGTGTCCGCTCCCTCCTCCGACACACACACACACGCATTCCTTTCTTTGGAAGCAGATCCCGGCTGCATGACGGGCCTTGACAAGAATTTTAACAGTTCTCTGGGAAAAAAAAAAGAAAAAAAAAAAAAAAACAAATACTCAGAGCTACTACGTGTCGTCAGAAACGTGACCCATCCGTTGCAAAAACACAGAATCTTTCAAAGTATTTTTGATCCACTTTCTATCTTGGTGCACCTGAAATGAGACAAAAGCTTTTCAGTAAGACCAGAGCTTGTTTTAAGTCAATCATTTAAAGAATGTACTACTTCCACTGGCAGATTATTTCATCTATAACATAGGAAAAATGTCATTAGTAAAATAATTTGCCAGTGGATTAAGTATTTTTCAACATTATAGAATTATTGACTTAGAACAAGTTACCTGTAAGTTAGTTTTGTCTTATTTCAAGTGTACTAAGATATTTGCCCTAGAAACTAGATAATACTGAACTTACATAAGGTTTATTTGTTTTTTCCAGTGGAGAGCAAGTGTTAGAAAAATCTAATCAAACAAGAACTGATCAAAAAAGCACACCGTCACTCATTACAAGAAAAAAATATCAAAACATATACATTTAACCCAATGAAGTAAATAAGTCTTTAAAGACACATTAAATTCCCCAATGGATGAAAATGTTTTGAGCTCAGTGGAGGATCATTACTTTGAAATCAATTAATTTGAGTAAATTCTGATCAATTCTGGCATTTTTAAAGGGAAAGCCAGTTCAGTTTTGTACATAAAAACATCCCAGTGTAGTTTTCTGATCAGGTCTGATAATATGCAGCTTGACTGCAGCCATAAAAAGCTTCTAGTAAAACCCAAAGCTGGAATTGGCTGTTTTACTGGCACTGGCTTGACTTAAAACACTTTTAACATTTTTGATAAAGTTGAGGTGAGGTAAAGTTGAGCTTGGTCTGTCCCAAGACGTTCTGGTGTGTTTTGGATCTTTGTCCTGTTTCAACATGTAGTGTATCAGTGTCAACCACCTAGCGGCTAAGTTACCTGATGACCCACAGCATGATACTATCACCCACATACTTTGCTGTTAGAAGCCTTATTGTAGTTCCTCAAAACTTACTTTATCATTTTAGGCAAAAAGCTTAACCTAGCCATTGTCTTCCTATGCAATTCTGCTCGATTCTCATCTCCCTTCAGTATAAACGCCTGGGATTTCTCCCATTGAGAAATGGAGTTTCTCCAGGATTTCTCCAGTTGAATTTCAACCAGACCAATCAGTGAACAGAAAGAGAAGTTGTGAACTGTGACATTGTTTTGTTGCACTGTTTTATTATTGTAGTCTGCATATAGGCTTGAGACAATTTTTGTTGTTCGCTGGAGTGGAAGTGTGGCCAACACAAAGACGTTCAGGCCGTAGTGATTGGAGCAACTTTATTTGCTCCAATCACTGAGCAAATAAAGTTGTAGTAAGAGGGATGCAAATAAATGCTCGCACGGGAAGCTTCTGTAGCTGCCGCATTTCAAACGTCATGGCTAAACGTTAGCGATGAGGTCAAATCAAATCCAGTCATTTAAAACCTCGACAGCGTCCACGGCTCCCTTCTGAAATAATGGCCACAGTCTTTTTTTTTTTTTTTTTTCCAAAATATAATTTAGGGGAAAAATTTTTACTTTTGTCTAAAATGACTTATGCAATTATTTTAGGAAGGTGATGATATGTACGTAGGACAGAAGCTGTCCTTTGCATGTATATCTGTACTTTGAGGTCCCACAGAAAAAAAATGAAATGATGCAAGGCTGAACCTGGCACCAAAAATCTCCAGCCTTGCTGCGACCTGTAACCACCGTGTTGCTGAGGCGTTGACAGTAAACTGACAAACCAGCCAGTAAATCAACCAGCCTTGCAACCCGACCAGCAAAGCATGCAGTCCATGCACGGGTGTGGCCCGTGGGTGAGTAGGAATGAACTTTGCTTCTGAGGGTTTTTCAGGAACCGGTGCTTTCTGCACGTCTCTTTTGCGATTGATGATATTGCCACATGCCGAGGATGTTTTTATTCCTCCTTGTCAAGAATGCACACAGCAGACCAAAAAATAAAAATCAGTCGTCGCCCGTCGTGTTGTTTGTTAAGCTTCCTCTATTTCAAACTGGCGCGCCTCGTCCTCATTGGTCCGGCCCTTCCCTTCACCACATCCTGTTCTTCTTACTCAGCTGGTGTGGTTCATCACATGGAAATGTGACTCACAGTTCAAAACAATGAAACTGGTTAAGTTTTTTTTCTTGTGGGGAGCCAGACATGAGCCTCTGCACAGCTCTCATGCTTGTTGCCTGTGCAAGTCGAGACCCCAGATTGAGGAGCGGATCACGTCAAACAGCTGTAGCCGGGTCAGGCAGAGCGACTGGACTTCACTTTCACATTGAATGTTCACGGAAAGATCTGGTTAATTATTAGCTGTAGTGATTGTCTTTAGCTGAGGGAAAATGTGCGTGATTACCCAGAAGGTGTCACAGAGATACTCTTCACTCACGCATGTTCTGTTTCATGCAACATGACGATGTGGCTTCTTAAGAGCAGCCCTTGTGATTGAAGCCCTAACGGTGGTTTGCCTAAACCCATGTGTTTGCGTTTTCGTCCCAAACCATGTAACAAACAAGAAGGTTGTTTTGCCACATTACAGCAAAATGTAATTTTTTTGGCGATTTGTAAAATGCCATGTGTTGTAAATTAACACTACGCCTCTCTGAACACACAACACATTCGGTGAAACATGGTTTAGGTAGCATATAGGCTGACACATCAAAGTCACATGACCCTACTTTTGTAACATGGAAAAGGTCTTTTTTTTTTTTAAAGACATTTCAGATTAGCTGCGGTCCTCACTACTAAACAGTAATGAATTTTTCTGAATCGAATACATGTATTGTCCTGATCCATTCTGGGTGAATGAGAGACAAGTAAAACCACCAGGAACACAACATCCTCATGACTTCTGCATTTCAATGGTTGTGGATTTGTCAGGAAAGAAGATGAGAAGACGACTGCAATGGAGAAATGAATGTGCTCTTTCGATTTTTTTTCCGCTGTCACAGCAGTTTAACCTATAACGCGCGCACGCACACACACACACACACACACACACACACACACACACACAAATATGCATTAACTGAGCAGAGCCTCTCAGGCTGAAGAAGCAGCAGCTGCTTGATAATCAGTTGTCTCTGCTTGTCTTCAGGTGACACTCAGCCTGAAACCTCCTGTAGACTTTCTTACATTTTAGAATTTATTTTGTGCAATATGATATAAATATAAATATATAAATGTTTGACTGTATCCGCACATGTACAGCTTTAATTCGTTTAACAGTAGACAAAATTAGAAAAAAATCTCGAGCACCCTCTGCTGGTTAAAACATCGCATTGCAACAACCCCGGTTAAGTGATCACCTGACCAACGCGGAAGTAAAGATCCCGAGGATGCAAAGTGGCTCTTTGAAATGGTTCCTAGATTCCGAGCGGTGTTCCAGAGGTTTTTGAAAGACGTTTTAGTAAAATGGTGCGGTGCTTCCTGATCCACACTGTGTGCCCAGTCGGCGCTCTGACCGCCGGGGAAAGTCGGGTGCTTTACTCCCGGCTCTTCGGTCCAGACGAGGTGGTTCTGTCCAAACAACAACGCGAGTTCACCCCGGAGGAGAGGAGACTCCTGCAGAAGGAGAAGGTTTCTGTGGTGGCCAGGTGAGAACTGGGAGTAGTTACTAATTATTAATCCCAAACAAGAGTGACACCGTCAGAGTGGTGAAAACGACATGAATCGGTTAGAAACGCAGAAAAAGCAGGAATGTATTTGTTCTGTTTTGTGGTAACAACACAAACCCACATGTCTAATCCAGGTGTGTCATCCTTACATGATTGGTTATTAGCCAACATTTAAGCATATTCAAAATTCAGATTTTTTTCCCTGTTCATTAAATGCATCAAACACTAAAGCTATGTAGCATGAAGAGTGACCGATTGCAATAAAGAACTTGTGAAGTAATTTAAATGTCATTAATTTACAATGTCATCATCGTGATAAATTTCTTACAAGATTTTTGATTCATAATTTGTCACGATAAATTCCAGTTAATGTAAAAAAAAAAAAGAAGAAGAAAACGGACCAAAATTATTTTTTGTTTATTTTGTATACAGTTTTTTTCCTCAGGAGCTTCACAGGGTGTGGAAAAAATCTGATTAAATGAAGTTTCTATATGCAGGTTAGAGATATAAACCACACTTCTTTCATTATGCGGCGTCTTGAAGAAGCTTATTTGAAATAGCGAAGTGTTTCAAGAGCAGCATATGTTAGTGGCTCCATGAATTCGTAAAAAATTTGTAATAGTTTTTTTTAAAAATCTTTTTTATTGTTATCACAATAGTACTACAAAATATTGTAAAAAATTTTAAGTCCGTATCGCCAACCCCTATTCATGTGCAGAAGCACTAAACTGTCAACTTCACCCTTCAAACCC
The DNA here is from genome assembly GCF_001443285.1 of Poecilia latipinna. Taxonomy (NCBI): domain Eukaryota; kingdom Metazoa; phylum Chordata; class Actinopteri; order Cyprinodontiformes; family Poeciliidae; genus Poecilia; species Poecilia latipinna. The sequence continues at coordinate 23,981 of NW_015115631.1, forward strand.
AGTGGGCGGGACTATTGCTGCTTCTACACAGACCTTGACGCCTGATTGGCTACTTCTAACAGCAAACTTCTTCCTCGCTTTACTGGGAAAGTGTAGAAAAACACATTGGATCCACCTTCAAAGAATGTGCAGCACGTATTTGTAGAACGGGGAGAAGAGACAAGGTCGCATCCAAAAACAAAACCAGAAATTGGTAGTATTGGGTACGAAAACCGTGATCGGTGCATTTCTATTCTGCTGATGCTGCAGCAGCTCCACACGCACACCCAATCAGTTTCTCCCTTAGTTTAAAGTTTTACTCATGTTTATTTACTTAAAATAACTTCTATTATTCATTGTAAATGGAGCCAACCCCCAGTGGATCTTTACAAAATACTAATAGATTCAAAGTTAATTCCATACATTTGAACTTGCTACAAAATAATGCAGTTTAGTTTATTATTCGAGTCACTGACTCCTGCAACAATCCCGCATGTAGAAGAAATGTTTATTCACATTTTTATTTATTCAGCAGTATTGTGTCTGCTCATGGTTTTTTCCTGGATCCTGAGGCACATATTTAAAAAAGGAAAAAATGAAAAAGAAAGAAATTCCTGCCAAGCTGCATCAAGGCTGGAGGAGGCCGTCTGTCTCCTCGTTCGTCTCATTTCTGTCCAGTTGCAGCAAACGTTGGAGAACCTCACTCTGGCTGGTTGAAGCCGCTCTGATTACCTGATCAAATTTTACAGTCTGTTATTTTTTTAAGTTGGCGTTCTCTTTGACTTGCTCATGAAATCAGTAACATCGGAAAATTTAGAGGGAACGAACAGAGAACAAGTCTTTGTCATGTGACCATGCAGAATTATTTTCACATGAACTTTTTTTTTTTTACATCTTTCTTTTATCTGGTAAAAATTACAATTTCATGTTTTTATTCTTGACATTGTTACTACAAAATAAGCATAGCACTTTAATAACAAATATGTTATAAATCACATTTAGGGGATGCTTTTCTTGTTTTTTGCACCTTCATTCTTCACCTTCAGTGAAGAACATGTAACTTTGAAATGTATATGTTACATTATATATGTATGTATATGTCAAGTGACCCCCACATACAACATTGAGTTATTTCATCAGAAATAATCATGCAGGAATGCATAAACTGAAGGTTTATTTATTTCAGTGATTACACTGGTTAGCCAGTAGGGGGCAGTGTTTAGGGTCCAATGATCTCCAGCTACTGTAAACTCACATAAAAAAAAAGCATTTTTTGCATTCTATGTTAAAGTTTGTAAAGAAAATTTTGAAGAGAAATATTTATTTTGCTATTTTGAGCCACAGTTTGAAATGTCTAACTAACTATGATGCCCTTTCTCCTACGAAGGCGGGTCCGAAGTGCCGTCTCCCTGTCACGGGAGGCTAGTGGTCGGCAGCTGGTGGACGCGTTGCCGGGCGACGAGGCTCTGGTCCTGCAGGACGCAGACAGCGGGGTGGTGCGTCTGAGAGCGGGCGAACCTTTCTCTGAGGAAATGAGCGTCCTGTGGCTGGGGGTCCAGAGCCTGGGCTTCACGCTGGTCTGTGAGCCTCACGACAACCTGCTGCTGGCCGAGGGCGTCTTAAGAAACCTGACCAGGCACTGTCTGGACAACCTGCACATGCTGGGGCAAGGCAGCGAGGTGAGCAGGAGGAAGGGTTATTACTAACCAAGTGATAAAGAATAGTTTGTCAAATTTGGACAAGATTCAAATGTGGTCCTGGACAGAAAGTCTTGAAACTTTTTATACAGAATGTTTTCTGATCATATCCACCACCAGCAGTACAGCGCAGGACTTCTTATGGCTTCAGCCCAGATTCATATTCCATGTAGTTTGTAGTTGTAACAAACTTAATGGAGATGAAAATCTTTTGATCTCCAATTTTCCCTCCTTTCAGTGTTTTAAGCCAACACTTTAACTTTTAATTTCTCCTCATGTTCAACCATTTTTTTATTCTACTAGATGTTATGTTATGTATTTTCATAAACTAATAACTGATCTATTCATCAATTGCAGTTTTCTGTCTGATCACCAATCTTTAAAAATCCTGACCCACCAAATCCAGCTGAAAACCTTTTTTTTTGTCTGTAAAATGGCTAAATATTGTCGCTGAGTTTGTCTGAGTTCCAGACAAAAAGAAGGGATTTGGTATGAAGCCAAACTGTTATTAAGATACTTTTTAAGGATTTTGTTTTAAATACATAAGTTAATTTTAGTCAAACTCCAGTTAACTACATAATTCAAATGTTGAAAGAACGGTGGGAAACTTGAGCGCTTGACAGAAAACCTTTTTTTCCCTGAGATCTGTCACTCAGCATTGAGATGAAACTTAAATGGATCTCTGACCATAAAGGAAATCTTATCCTACCTGACAAATCCATCCTTCCTCTAACGTCTGGTGGTGGCAGCATCATTCTGTGGGAATGTTTGACAATAACAGATTCTTAAAAATGTTAGTTACTCTCTTTCAGAAACATAAATAAATTCTTCTCCTGTAGAAAAAACAAACTTCCTCTCTGTTAGCAAATCTAGAATTGTCACCGTAGCAACCATTCTCCTCCAGGTCCTGCTGAAGAGCAGCCGGATCGACGTTCTGCTCAGCCGCCTGCTTCCTCATGGCCAGCTCCTCTTCCTCAACCATCGCTTCGCTCAGAGTCTGGAGAAGGAGGTGGCGTCTTCCATGGCCAAATGAGGCCAACAGCTGCATCACCTCCACCTGCCAGCTGGAGCTCGATAACCGCCAGCTTTAACCAAGACTTGGCACCAGAGTTTACTTTTGGTAACGTGTGTGTGTTTGAGAAGCGGGCCAGACGTCTCTCTGCTGCTGGAAGACGTGTAAACACAGAGTGAGGATCATCTCCTTCTGCCACCTTCACTGGTTCCTCACTGTGGGGGAGGCTTCGCTTTCTATCCTGTTTGTCAAATTCAAGAGCGGAAAAGTAAAAAATAAATAAATAAATAAAAATGGCAGCATCTTAAGTGCAGCTGAGTGAAGACTGGATTCACCAAACTCAATGTGTCATGATGTGGCCAGTAGGGGGAGCTGGATTCCTGCTTCCTGCTGAGAGAGAAGAAGAAAGTTGACCAGTTGGTGTGTTTGAGTCGTATAATAATAATAATAATAATAATAATAATAATAATAATAATAATAAGTAAAGGTGTTGAGCATGCTGTACTAGAATCAGTACAGAAAATGTGCTGCTTGAGTTTTTGTTGAACTGATGCTGAGTGTCTGAAAAAGCCAACTTTACATTCTTTCTTCTGTTTTTATGCCAACATCATTTCAAAAGTGTAAATGGTCTCATTTTCTTGTATCTAAAATAAAATCTTTGTCTTGTATTTGCTGTGATCCTTGTTTTGAGTCTTTAACGTTTTGTTGTACTCCAGAAAACCAGAGGAAATGATCAATTCATCAAGCCATTTTCTTTATTTGGTATCTAATCTTAATTTAACCATATGAAATATATATATAACTGTTTGAATTGTTCTCATGGTTAAAAAAATCCAAAATGATTTATCTCCAGGATTGTGAAACAACTCGCTGTTGAAAACAGGCTATTTTACACGTGGACATCCATTCACAGTTTTTTCTTGTTTTTAATTGCTTAAGCGCCGTTTTTCCTTTTAAAAACACTCAATTAGCACAGCAGCACCTTGGATTATTTGCACAATGGATCACTTTGGTTAAAACTGCAACTTATTAGAAGCCAGTTTTCTTCTGAAAACATCCGTCACATGCGCTGGTTCAGTTAAACTCTCCTGTGTTTATCTTAAAACACTTGATTAACAGCGAGAAGTTGAAAACATAATTTCACCAAACCACATGACACAGACCAGCTGAAACATTGTTTCTCTTCATGTCACGTTTCTTTTTTTTTTTTTTTAATTACTGAAGTTGAGAAACAAAAATAGATCACACTGGACATGATTCACCTTCTGTTAACCTTAAAATTTCACAATTTTCTGACACTGTCTACTGATCCTGTTGGACCATTTAGAGATCAATGAGACAAACATTTACCTACTGTAAATATACATTTTATGTTAACTTTCATATTGAAAAACATTTGAAAAAGTGGAACCTTTATCCTGAATGAAGTATTTATATTGTAGTAAAGAAATTCAAAAAGCCATTTTTAAAATGCCAGAATTTGCACATATTTTGTCTGAAGACATTTTAAAATATGCATTACCAAATGTGTTTTTATTAGAGTGCTTTCTTGGAAAACTACTTTTTATCTTTACTTGAGTATAATTTTTAGTCACTCTGCTCCCCTTTAATTCAGAGACAGTTTTAATTTTAGTGTCTCAGCAATTGCAAGAAACTGTAAATGAGTTAAATACTCAGTGCTGCCACCAGGGGGCAGCATCAAGCCAGTCATGACAGGTGTTGCGCCCTGTTTCCACTAATAAAACACAGACTAACACCAGAGCAGAAATCCTTCCTGTTGCAAATATCCCAAATCCTTCTGCCTTGAAACTATTTCAAACAAGATGGCTGACACCAAACAACCAGCATTTAAAATTGCTTCTCTGTGTGTGTGTGTGTGTGTGTGTGTGTGTAATTATATGTAATTAGTGATGCACAGAAACAGGAAGATGATCCTTGGCTTCAAGCAGCTGTTTGATAAAATTGCATGAGTTAATGTCAAGTGGAGATTAAAATGTCCGGGTCTGGCTGTAGATTTGTTCCGTGCGTTGCTCTTTCATTGGCCGTGATTGTAAATGCAAGCTTGTTGGCAGGATTATTAATAAGGTTTACAAAAAAAAAAAAAATCTATTTATAAATAAACAAACAGAACAGGTTATTAAAAGCTTATAAGTATGAAATCCCATGGATGTTTTTACCCTATAAACATGCTAGATTAGTGTTACAAAGGGCTAAAAAAAGATTATGTAAGTTTTTCTATTATAAAATATGCAGGAATAATTCCCTAAATTATACCCAAGGTTCCCTGAGGTTCAAGTTCTTTTGGGTAAAAAAAAAAGCTTTCTGCATATAATGAAATGGAAACCAACCCTTCTTGAGCTTTAGTGGCACAGGAGGACTGCAATTAGCTGCAGCACAAAAGCAATCGGAAGCAATCGCAAACTTTGCAAATCGTTTTTTTAATAGCCTTACACTAAAAAAAAAAGAAAAGAAAAAAAAAACTAACCAGATGGTGAGCTGGCTCAAGACTATCAAAGGCAGCAAAGGTTAAACCGTGTGAAGCCCCAGAGCTGCAAGATCAAAGGTAAAATCTGTTTCCTGCTTAGTTTGTGACTGAGGCAGAGGGAAGATCCTCCAGAGTCTGCTGGAGAGAAGAAAACAAATGACTGTGCAAACATTCGTACTTATTTTTCTATAGCTAGTGACAATCCATGTTTTCATCAGTGGTCTTCTGCTTGTCTGAGATTGGGTCACAGAGGCAGGTGCGGAGCTATGGGGGAGGGCTGCTCCCCATCCGGATGGGTGCCCATGGTGGCCTGGGTCTGGGGGTGCCAGGGAGGGAGGAATGGTTTCAAGTCACTTTAATGTCTGATTATAGACAGAGAAAGTGCGCTCTCACCTGTTCAGAAAGGTGTATGTAATGTTAAAGTTACCGTCCCTCAATGGAATTTAAAGTAGTCAGTCCCAGTTACTGTTTCACTCACGGTTTAGCCAATGTGCTTCCTGGGTAAAAATCAAACGACAAACGCGGCCCAAACCCCTCTCCTCCCCCCAATAACAAGAGCTACTGGTAGAGTAGTTCTGACTTGTTCTTTTTGTAGTCTTTGCTCCTATCTTTTTACTTTTGGTCAATTGTTATGATACAGACACATGGCATCTAGGTTATGTATTGTTTTTACAACCGAGAGCATCATCTTAAATCTCAAATAATACCTGACGTGGGACAAATCCCAGAGGAGTTGAAAAGGAGGCAGAGCTGGACCAAAGAGCAGAGAGAGGAAGAGGAAATTCCAACCATCTCTTCAATCCATCATCGGCTCCAACGTCTTCTGACATGCAGAAATTTACAGAAGAGCAGCAAAAGCAAATGAGGGGGATTATCCCGTTGGCATTTAGTTGGTATTTTTTAATATATTTGTATTGTCTTCACCACACACTTTGTTGAAAGCAGGGGAATCCAAAATAACGCTTTATCAAGTGCAGAGGAATACAAAACGCACACCTCTTATACAGGCCTTTACCCAAATCTGTGGGCAAATTAAATGGTCACAGAGGTTTGTTCATCTTCAGACAGCCTCCTCTGTGGACAATGACTTTGCAATCTACATCAAGGGATTTTTGGGAATTTGAAAATTTTTGTAGGAATTTTGTGAAGAATAGTACAAATGTACCTAATTCCTCACCACATCTGATAAACGTTCCTCAACGTCGATACAAAAAACCACTAGTTGAAGCAAAATATCAACATATTTCTGTATATATATATATATACTATAGTTTGTAGTTTGGTCCAGGCCGAAGAAGCCTTCCTACGAACAAGTAAGAGCCAATTTTGACACTTGAGGCAGGTGACCTGGGTGTACAAACCGGCATCCCACTGGTTACAGGACAAACTCCGACCTCCATTGCCCTGGCAATACCCTTTAAAGCATCTCCTGGCATCTCACACCACCCCTCATGAAAAAGTCACAGAGGACACAGTTGTAAACAAACTTGGACCAGACAAGCAAACTCCTTGAGAGTAGAGATACGGTCCACGATTCCACAGCCAGGGTGAATACTTCTTTGGCTTTCATTGGCTATAAGCTCTTTTCCTAAATAACCTGGCAAACCCCTTCTCTTTTTTTCTCTATTATAAGCTGCCCTCATATTCAGTCATCATCCACGCAAGCTGACCAGACCAAAGCTGACATTGTCACAGCCCATCTTAGTCACTCTGCCGGGCCCTTCTTCCTTTTGTCCTCTCCTTCCCACCTGCCTAAAGCTCCGTCAAAAGATTTTCTTATTGAATTTGAAGACCGACCATTGAGAAAGCCAACTCCTGAAGATTTCCCCTCTTAATATTTTTTCTCCTGCCTCATTAGATGTCTCCCTGACTATTGTGTGGCTCATGGTGAGAGCACAGCGGAGAAAATGGGCTCAGCCCCAGTCAGTGATACAATATGAATTTTAATGCGAGATGACGACTTATTCACTTTAGCCTCTGTCAGGGCATGCAGCGTGAAAGACCTAAACGCCGCTGCTCCTATTCAAGTACATTAAGAATCATTTCTATTCCCTTTCATATGTACATTTTCTAGAATTTCAAATGTTCCTCTCCTCTAAAGCTATGGCTGAGCGTCTGCTAGAGAGGAAGTTTAGGAATACTCACAGAGACAGCTAAATGCTATTCATATCAAGTGCCAGCAGTGGTTTCTGCATTAATGGTGTCTTGGGCAAGCCAGTTCTCCTGAGCCAAACACTTTTTTTTGCCACATATATGAGAACCTGGAGAACAGATTTCCTCTTTGAAAAGGTTTCAAAGATCAGAGTGTCACCAGATTATCTTAATCGATGGTCGTCCTAATGCCTCAAAAGGAATAACTTTTAAAAAATCCAGTATACTTATCATTTTATATACAAAGTGTTTTAAGCTGTTTAAAACACAAAAGCCTTTAAAGACTGACAGAGAATTAAATAGGAGTGGCAAAAGTAAATGAGGTGGATTAGCGGTGCTTGCCATCAGCTGATGGTGTCATACTACTGAGAAATATAATCTCTGCTGTCTAGGACTAGTTGAACATGTTGGCCTAAATATGTTGTAATTTTCCTGTTGACTGAAAAATTGCTGTTTGTGATGCACCAAAACTAATAATTACTTCAAAAATGTACATCTTAGGGTTAGGGTAAGACATGAGTCTTACCCTAACAAAGACACGAGTGAAGGCAGTGACATCAAAGGGCCATAAAACCATATTACTGTGCCTCCTGGCAAAGTCCTATACAGGTGTTGTTTATCCAGGAATGTCCTTGGAAGCGCTCAGCTTCGCAACTCCATGGATACAGGACGGGGTAAGAGAGTTATGTTTACATATCTTCAAGGAGATTAGAAATGTGCAGCCCTTCCAAGGCCACATGGGGAAAGCCAATTCAGAAACGGAATGTTTTAGGTCGGGAAGATTATAAATTTAAATCTTCCCTAAATTCTCTCCGATACATTTCAGTTCCCAATCATGCAAATTAGTTTGGTCGTTCCACAGAACCGAAGAGAGTCGACACAGGACTTATCAGTTCTACTGTGAGCGACACGCAACGCACACAAACACACACAACGTAAGACAAGGATCTGACAAGAGACGGAGACAACAGGTGGACTTAACTACACCTGGGAACAATCAAGGGCCAACAGGACAACACAGAGACTCAGGGGAACACAGACTAAACACAGAATCTCAAAATAACTACAGAAAAACACGGATCGTGACATCCCTATTAAAACCCCATAGCAGGAATATATGACCCCTACATAGGTAGGCATGACAGCTGCACGGATTCACTATCAAGACCCGGAAATAAAATTTAACTTTGGTTGTTGCCTCCTCTTTCAATCGTAAATGCATTGTCTATGACAGGTTCTTTACCATATTGTCTATGAGTAGAAATGCACTGTTTTCTACAGAGTTAGTGGTAGAATTTTAGTAGCTCAAACCTGGATTAACCTTTGACAGTCGGGGTCCGTATGCAGGTGCTTGTAAACATTAGGTGGCTGTGTAGTTGCCTGTTCAAAACACGACAAACGTAAATCAACGGATTTAAAAATGTCTCTACTTTCTCTCAGATCTCTTCAAAACATATTCCCCGTATGTGAAGGAATATTCAATATTATATTGAAAGGTCACCAATATATATGACACTTCAGGAGGAGACTACTACACAGTCACCTACAATTTAGAAACATCTGCGGTGCGCATAGATTTCAACCAGTTAATTTAGCCACCAGTTGATCCATAACCCCGGACACAGAGCTACAGAAGTACTCTCCGGATCACGCAGTCCGACCGAATTTATGAAGCTGAAGGCTGAAGGCTTCATAAACAACCGGCTCCTACGGCCAACTCTGTCTTCCTCACCTTCATCACCTCTTGTACTTCTACATTCCAAGGTTCATTTTCAAAAGAACTAATAACGTTACACATCGCTGTTTTGGCTGGAGTTGGACATTACACGTCAGAATGCACTGCAGTGTGAACAACATGGGGATTTTCCTGTGACAATATTTTATTAAAATTTATAAAAACTAAACAACTGTATTGTTTTTACATCTAAAGTAAATATTTAGTTACAACTAAAGGTGGATCCATTTAAAAATACTTGGATAACGTTGCCTTTGGGACAAATAAAATATATTTCAATTGAATTAAAGAATTTTGGTTAATGTCTTTCCAATGTACATTTTTTATATTTTGAATGAAAGATGATCAGATGTAGACTAGGACAAAACAAACACAGAGTCCAAAACACACAACTCTGATGCAGACTTCCTCACCTTTAACCTCCAGTGTTTCACTGCTAGGCCAGGTTTTTCTCTTAGTGTTTGCTCTCTAATAGGTGCTGCAGCACACTTTGTGATCTATGAATTTGTTGTTTTTCTTTGCTGCTTGGTAGAAGGGAGACCATCTGCTCTCAGTAAGGTACTCTGACACATCCAGAGAATAAGAGTTCAGACGTGATAAATTATTAGTTTTTCTGCAATAACTCCTGTAATTGCCGGAGTTTCCTCGCACACATAAACAAAAACAAAAGCCTGAGGAGAATTACATTTCACCATTTACCAGTCCATTGTGCAGCCGAAGAGCGGGATTGTGAAATCACATTAAATTTCCAATTTCAAGGTATTTATTTGATGTTACCTCCCAAGCGGCCACGATCGCTCTCGTTCTCCTACAGGCGACGCAAAAGGCAGGCTACGTTTCGTCAGCATTAGATTATCACATCACTCCGAACATCTGTATTAATTACAACAGAAGCAAATTATTCTTTAATTAAGCTCCCTCTATGGTCGGACCCCTCCGAAGGTTTGTCGGTTTTGCTCATTACCAAAGACAGGCAGCGTTGTCTGAAGGGAGACGCGCAACTAAAAACAACTTCATGTTGAGGAACAAACTCGAGGGGCTTCGTTTTGAGATTTTTCTTCCTTAATCTTTTTGTTGCGCTCCCTAAAAATTGATCTGTTGATCTTTACATAAACTAAGTGAGGAAGCGGTGCGGCCTGGTAAAGGCCACATGCGTCTCACGTTGACTCTGAGGGGAAAAACATATCGTGATACAAGCATTTCCTGTCAGTCGATATCAATGATAATTTTTTCTGTTTTCTTTATGCCTGAACCTAACCCTCATGCCTTCATTTGCCCTTGACCTTTAACCTATTTATGCCTTACCTGAGGTTTTACTCTAACAGTACCCTCCGCCATTTGACACCTAACCTTTGACCTTCCACTTTTTCACATCACCCCATTGAGTCTTTACCCCGGACTGGTGGAACGCTACTAAAATTGGAATTTTATTTCCATCAAGGCACAAATTAATGGGTTTTCTAAAACATTTTTGTAAACTGATGGGCTTATTGAGAAAAATTATGAAGAATTTAAAACAATTATTACAAAATTATTTCACAAAGTAATGCATACAAAACTTGATGAGGTCTGAAAATTCAACTGAATGAAGTTCAGTTTGTTGTGTCACCATGTTTTGTACTTTTGTCCGTACGTTACCAGCAGATGTCCACTTTGAGTCCGACTCGATTTGGCGCGGACCTCTGAGGGCTGAAGTACGTCTGTGTAGGTTGGGGGATCAACAGAAAACTGCTACTGCGCATGTTACTCAACAAGTTGTTCGTTTACCAGAGTGAGTGAGTTAGCTGATGCTAGCAGCGAGAAGTGGAGCCCAGGATACAGTACGTTTCTGGATCAGAACTCAGTGAAATTATCAAAATTCTACAGTGTATTATCTACTGATATTTATCACGTATGTCACGATATATGTTGTTATTGTTTTGTCGCCCAACCCTATGAAAATAGCTTCAACTATTTTATAAAAAAATTATCTTCGTATGTACAAAGCTGGTAGAGACGTCCAAAACATTTGGTTTTATTGACTCAGTGGGGCTGAATATAAATTTAGGTAAAATTTTCTTTTTTTTTTTTTCTTTTTTTGTAAATCTTCAAAACCCTGTGTGTCATGATCGTGTTTCTGTGTATTTGTTTTTTGGAGTTTTTTGTGTTCAGTTTGCTCCGTGTCTCTGTCTCTGCGTCTTCCCCGTTGATTGTTTCCCAGGTGTGTCTCATCCCCTTGATTACCCCGTGTGTATTTAAACCCACCTGTTGTGTTGTCACTTGTCAGATCCTTGTCATGTGTTGCCTGTTTCCTCGTGCCGTCAGATGTTCCTCCTGCTGTTCTCTGTTGCTCTGTTTTCTGGATTATCATCATTAAACTCATCATCTTCACCTACATCCTGGGTCAGCCTGCGTCCTTATCCTCACCTCAACCACACCACTTTGACAAAAGGATCCGACCAAACTATGGTGAGGAACTCCACCATCAGAATGGACGCCAGGAATAATCCTTGGTTGGGAACGCGGCTGGTGCTGTGCCCACCAGGGGTCGGACCCCGCCGCCACCGCGAGCCGCTGGAGGTCCCGGTGCCTGGGACCTGCCTGCAGCTGCCTCCAGTCCCCGCTGCCTCCGGTCCCAGCGCCGAGGCGGCGTTTGTCTCCGCCCCCCGAGTTACCTGCGTCCACTGAACTGTTTTTTTCAAGGTTGGAGTTTCCTGTTTGGATTTCTGGTTCATCTCGACTCCTTTTACTGGAGTCGAGATGACACCAGCAAAGGCAAAACAAGCCTTTTATTTATTTTTTTCTTATCAAGCTGCAGTCCATCTGGTAATCTGTGACTCGGCCTGTGGTAGCCGTTTTAATGGTAATTAAGATAATCGAGGAGAGGTTATGGCTCCTCTGTGATGAGAAACATAATGTGGGATCATAACTTCAACAGCTCTGAGCAAATATTCTCAGATCCAGTGCAGAGCACCGGCTGTAAAACCTTACAGCCGGGCTCAATAAATTTACATCGGGAGACTGGCTGACTCCTTTACAACAGAATTACTGTGAGGATGTGTGTCACTATATTTTCCTCACACTCACCAGCTTGGCCAGCGGCCCACATCGTTTCCTCACACTGATCTGGTTTAAGATGATATCTTTGGATTATCTCATCAAAGTGAATATCATACTGTTTTATATTACATTCCACTTAAGATTCTTCTAGCGGCATCTAACAATGTTAGGGAAGTTCAGTGCAGCTGTTTGATAAAACGGCGTAGAAGACGTTATGTATTCTTGTTGTGATCCCTTTTCTCTCCCCAGTTTGAAGGCTAGAAGAATCTATTGTGGAGTGCTTTGTGTATTTTGAAAGTAGGGTTTTCCAATGGGAGTGTTCAATGAACAGGCAAGCTACCACTGGCAAAAGAAAAAGAATGAAGAAATTTAATATATGTTTCAGTAGAAAAAAATCAAATGCTGTCACAACATCCCTGTCTCCAAGAAAAACATAACAGGAATAAAGGACTACAGGGCAGCCGCCATGACACATGCAGTTAAGACGTTCTTTGAGGGAATGTCTTAATTAGACAAAAACTAGAACTAAATTCTAGTTTTTGTCTAGAAAGTCCGGTTCTACGCCTTGGACGGCGTAACTGGAGATTTTTAAAAAGTAAACTAAAACAGTATATCTTTACCGTATTAATGGCAAAAATAACAGTTAAAAAAACTGAAATTTTTGCAATAATAAATCCAAAATTTTTAAATTGATTTCAGAAATTTTCTAGGAAATCAAGTCTAAAATTTTTGACTTTTGAAGCAAAGAAATGTCCTTTTTTTTCTAGAAAATGTTTTGCGATTAATCTCATTATTCCTCTTTAACATTTCTGAGATAAATCTCAAAATCTGAGTTTTATTTTGGCTTCTCTCTTCTGTGTACAATGGCTGTAATATGCTACCGTACATTATTTGTATCAGTGGTAGAGTGTTGGTTTTCAGACTCAAACAGGAAAACGTTGAAGTTGGATGTGACGTCTTTGTGCAAACTTCTGATTTTTCAGGCAAATGTAGCAGTTTTTTCTAAATGTAACCAGGATTACTTACCTATCTGCTTTTCTATTGTTCAGCTAAAGCATCACATGTTGGCACATCTTACACATTTTGGAAATGTTTTTTGCTACTTTGATGTCTTTCATCTCTGCTTTGATTATCACCCAGAAAACATTCAGCCGGCGTTTTTCTTTCGCTGGTAAAGTTTCTATGAGCAGTTAGTGCGTCTTAGGAACCCATCACAACTCCCACGCTTATCAGGCAGCTGTCAGGTGCTGTTTTCACATTTCTTTTTGTATGCAGCTATTTGTAAGTGCATGTAATGTACTATTTGAAAGGGGAGTTGTTTTTGTGCTTCCATTTTGTGTGACGCATTTAAAGACATGGCGACTGCAACAGCAGCAGGAGCATCAATAAAACGAACAAACAGAAAAGCAAACCTCAAGAAATCCTGAGACATTCATCATGACTATCAACCAATCAAAAAGCTACAATTTGTAGTTGTAAAAGTTGATTCAGTCCAGAAACCAAAATTATTTTGCTTTTGGACTGATGTGTATCAGTGATGTGATTGTGTCAAAGTAAAAACCAGTAGGTACCAATCTTATTGATGATGAATGCACCTATATATATATATATATATATATATA